>NW_015507457.1:0-917 GCF_001515645.1 Sinocyclocheilus grahami | reverse complement strand
TGTTCATAAATGACTAATAACTCATTTACAAATGCATTATAAATCGTTGATAAGCAGTTATAAATTCATGAATAAAAAGGGTGATTTTAACACAATACCTGCCAAATAGTGAGCCATTTGAACTGTTATAAATGCTCATTAAATAGTTTTATTCATACTTATTTCACTCAAAACCAGATTTCTGATTTATTTCATGATGCACCAAAAATAGACTAAGTTTCACTGGTCACAGTCTGTTTATTATAATGTAGGGCTAACCATTTATTCATGAATTATAGATGTTAATAACCTGTGAAAGTGAATCTTAATGTAAAGTGAACACCATGAGCTGCAAAGTGGTTTCACACGTGCTTCAGACACTGGTCATGCTGGCAGCATTTCCATTGTGTCTGCAAGAGGAAGCAGCATGGAGTTCCCTAGAAGGGGAACTTGTGGTTAAAGCACCACTCGGCGGTCAACAGCTGCAAATGCATTTTGCAGACACGGCAGCAGCGGTACCCGCAGCCGTAAAAAGCAAAATCTGGTTGAGTAGTTGACTGCTGGGAAATTGAGACCATTTTAAAAATCACACTGAAACATTTAAATTGATACCAAACATGAAAGAATTAAAATCATGAATTCTTGAGATATAATAAATGCAGTATGTATATTAAGCTGAGTTCCTGACACTCTGAGTCAACTTTCAGTGACCAAGGAGGGTGGGAGGGGGCTTAAGGATGGGTGAAGGGACAGTTGGGCAAATGGTTTTCTTTGAGATCTTTTCTGTAGATTAGGAAGTTTATTGTTTTGTTGCATGGTATCCGTTTTGTGAGTTTGGTTTCACGGGGAGATCAGACCGGCCTTTCATTTGCATGCATTTTGGTTTACTACCTAATACAGAGTTATGGCATGAAACTCTAGATGGCGCAGTCCGATAG
>NW_015507456.1:70699-71644 GCF_001515645.1 Sinocyclocheilus grahami | reverse complement strand
TATAAATACTGTACATAAGAGTTCACTCTGTGAGTGCACATTTGATAAATCTATTTATTTATAATACGGAAGGCAGAACGTGGACTGAAGGGGGCTTCGGTCGAGGACTTCTTGCCAGCACTGGATCCATCTACAGGACGCCGAGTCGTCGGAGGGGTTTTGTAAATTGAGCTGACGTCCTTGCATGATTCGGGGATTTCTTTAGCTGCACTTGAGTTCACTTTGGTTTACATTTGAAATGTGCATGTGTATTTATATACGGACTTCAATAAAGTTGACTAAAGTCTGTGTTGCGTTGGTTCTGTTCACTGACTGATCTATCAGCGTTTAGCGTGTGTTCATATATGAGCTGCCAGCAGTGACTTGTAGCTCAACTGAAAGTTATTGAACACTAACTGAAGCAGCCTGCAGTTGGCTTATATGACCGCACACTTTCATCTATACATGAGGGTTTTCTACAGCTGTTCCAGTGACTGACGGTTCGCTCCGGTCTCAGGGATTGCATTTATTGCTAGACACTTGGGATTCCACGTTCTCACTCTCTAAAACCCCTTCTTCCCTCACTTTCTCTCTTCCTGTAACTTGTGTGAGAGTGTGTTCGATTTATTTATACGTCTTCGATTTGTCCAATAATGTCTTGACTGTTTAAAAGAGAATGTGTTTACAAGCTAATATCTTGAACTGCCCATCTTGTCGATGTGCTGAGAAATAGTGTTTCTAGTATACTCTGGATATTAATATCTGTTGCAGAGCTGATAGTTGCAGCTGTTCAATTAATCACGGCCAGTTCATTTGATCAGCCATAAAACACTGATTCCGTCAAAAGTCACTATAAATTCCCTTTGAGCTAAATTGACCTCTTTTCGACTCTGCTACATACTGAAGTGATAGCCATCACAGAACTGTTAAACAATTATGCTGTCAAACACACACACACACACACAC
>NW_015507456.1:65933-70613 GCF_001515645.1 Sinocyclocheilus grahami | reverse complement strand
GGAGATGTTGTCCGACATGAGTTCCGCTCCAACTCTGCTGGGGTGAAGGTCATCAGCGCGAAAAAGCCTAGGACGACGAGCACCAGGAAAACAGTGTGTGTGCACTTTACCTTCAGCTAACGTAGCACGGACGTGCCAGACGATGGAGTCTCCGATGATCACAGCGTCGCGTTCCGTCTCACGGAGGGGAGCGAAGCGGTTCCGGGTGGAGATCTCGAAGACCGGAGGCGGCGGAGGGGGAGAGGTCATCACACATCCGCCATTAAAGCAAGTAACAGTGAGTAAAACAATGGTAATGTGTATGAATAGAGTATTAGCAATGTAAGCGAGATTAGCGGCAACCACGCTGGCGATGCTAACTGGCTAGCAGACTCGGGAAATCAAAATAGAACTAGTGATAACAAGGCGCTCTGATTGTTTTTGTTGTAGAATACAAAAGGGGATATATTCACATGTTATAGAAACAAAAATTATGGTGTATAAAATTAATTATATTATAAAATTAATTATTGTACATGCACAATGTGAATGTTACTGCATAACAAGAACTTATCTTATGTATATCTGAATGGGTTTACATAAACATGTATAAATTACCACCTACATACAGTTCCCCATAAATAAATGAATAAATAAATAACATATTTGTGTGTGTGTGTGTGTGTGACTGAAAACCTCAATAAATATTGCTTAAACTGAAAAATGTAGAAACAGACATAGGAAGAAAGAGCAATGCTTTTTTTCCCTTTATGCCTTAGGCATAGAAACTTGTTTTTTAATAAAGACTCAAAGACGGTTAAAAACCTTTTCTTAAAGTTCCGCCTTTAGGTGGTTCCTCTTTGAGGAGATATACAATTTCATTAGCTATTTTATCTTCTCTCTGTCTCCTGGTATGAGGAATGCCAGATCTGGTGGAAGGGCTGCTGACTGAAGTCAGAGGAGGAGCGCTGGTAAAATGAGTGGATGGGTCTTCATTGAGAGCTAGTGATGCACTTCTAGTGGTGCTGTTATGGATGCCTTCTGACCTGTCGCCTCTTCCATGGCATTATATGATTGCCCTGAGGTTGCAGGTGCCTCCCCGTTGTCTCTGTCTGACCCAGTTGGTGAATGAATGGATGAATGTGTGTGTCAGTGGTGTTCTGAAGTGAGGAGGCAAAGTCCTCACATTGTTTTATGCTTTTTTTTTAATTAAATGTAAATTCATGTCCCAGTCACATTTTCTTCAGTGGTGTTGAGCAGTCTGTCAGACCTGCTCTCTGTCTTTATAAGGGAAGAGTAGAGCCCAGATGATGCTCCAGGGACTTATGCAAATGAGTCATTATAGTGTGACAGGTCTGTGGGGCTTCATTTTCACTCATGAACTGCATTAATGAAGAACATGAACACGTGAATGCTTGAATATTTCAATTGAGCGCTAAATAGACTGTGGAAGGACGCCGGAACACTGAAGCGCTCTTTGGTTACGTTAGCTCAAAGTTACTGTTAGTTTCATTGTAAACACACACACATTGGACACTTCATTTCCAGCGATATCGTTGACTTGATTGCAAATGATTGCAAAGACACTATTTAAACTGAACTGAGCTGGATGATGACATCACTGAATTCAATGATGAACTGTCTTTAACTGAAAAATTAGTGTTTTCGATTTTCATTTTGCATTATTGACACACTATTTTCCTAATTAATGCTGTTCAGTTGCTTTGATACAATCTGTATTGTTAAAAGCGCTATATAAATAAAGGTGACTAGACTTGACTTGACTTGACATTATCTGAAAAAAGGTCTGAGACTCAAGTTTAAATTTTTGTCCTCTGGTTTATTCTTAAAATCTCATGGCGACAGTAGCCTAATTTCCTAATTTGTGTCAGGAGTTATGACAACGAAAAACACAGGCAGCTGATGGCTTTAATATGAAATAGGAGCCTCAAGGAAACGATCGTCGCTCAGGGCTGGATTCCATTATGTCAGATTCTCATATTGTGAGTTCAGCCTGGAGCGAGTATTCCCACGGGGCGAGTTTGAGTGAAACACACACACATAACCTGAAAGCAGAGTGTTGCCTGACATCTGGACATAGCTGGAGTGTGTGTAAGGCTCTGGCCATGGGTCGGAAATTAATGTGGCCCACCTGTGCAATAATCATGCTTTCTAATCAGCATCTTGATATGCCACACCTGTGAGGTGGATGGATTATCTCGGCAAAGGAGAAGTGCTCACTAACACAGATTTAGACAGATTTGTGAACAATATTTGCAGGGGTGTGAAGTAACAAATTACAAATACTCACGTTACAGTAATTAAGTAGTTTTTATCAGTAATTGTACTTTTTTGAGTAGTTTAAAAATTGTGTACTTTTACTTTTACTTGAGTACATTTTAAGTGATGTATCGGTACTTTTACTCCGCTATTTTCCTCCGTTTGTGGTCGTTACATGCTTATTTAAATTTTATTTTTATCCATCAACGTGATTGGCTAGAGAGATAGTAATAGGTCTCGTGACTTTCGTCAAATCAAATTGCGCATGGAATACTTTAACCGCCAGCTGTTTATCGTGGCTGCTGGAAGTGCATTCTTCAAGCGTCAATTCTGTCGCATCTTCCTCTAACTTAATGTTAAGGTAAATTTCGGATTTCTGCTTACTAAATTATTTGTATATATGCTTGCCTATGTATTGTATACAGAGTTAACTCCCGCAAGTGCCACGTTCGGTAAATTCCCACTCTCTCTCTCGCGTGCATTCTGCAGCAGTCACTTGGATAAGTCGTTGTTGCTTGTTGAACTTGTTGACTTTTGAGGAGTTTGAGCGTGTGATGCGCGGTGTGAAAAAGTGTGTTGGAAACACAAATTGAGGACCAAATCTGTACCTTATTGATGACCCGTGACGTTAATATACTGCATCTGTGCCAGGGCATGATGTAATAAAACTGCAGCTCGTTAATAAAAAATGGGCTCTCATTTAACCCATATCGTGGTGTGTGATGCTGAACTATGAGTTTTTAATGGTGTTTGTATTTGCACTGTTCTAAACATTAATATTTTATGTGCAACAACAGCATGCTGTCTCAGTGGCGTTGCACATGATTTTAAGTCTATGTTTTCAAACTTTATGATTTAAATGGGGATGATTGTACTGAGAATAACTTTCATATTTTCTTCAACTGAATACTTTTTGCGTGCTGTTTTGATGTATTTTAAAGAGTTGACAGTCAAAATTAAAACTTCTGGATGATACTCTTCATTCTTTATGACAATTAAGATAATGTGAATTACAGAATGTACAACGTTTTTAAAATGTATAAATTGCGGTGTACAGCGTTTATTATGAGGGGGAAGAATCCACAGCTCAGTACTCACTACTCAATACTCATGAGTACTTTTAAATAGGCTACTCTTTTACTCTTACTCAAGTAGTTTTTTGGACAAGTATTTGGACAAGTGATCATTTAATCACATCACTTAATCAGATCATTTAATCAGATCACATAATCAGATAATTTAATCAGATCAATTAATCAGATCATTTGATCACATCACTTAATCGGATCACTTAATCAGATCACTTAATCAGATCATATAATCAGATCATTTAATCACATCACATAATCAGATCATTTAATCACATCACATAATCAGATAATTTAATCACATCACATAATCAGATCATTTAATCCGATCAAATAATCGGATAACTTAATCAGTACATATAATCAGATCATTTAATCACATCACATAATCAGATAATTTAATCACATCACATAATCAGATCACTTAATCGGATCACTTAATCAGATCACATAATCGGATCACTTAATCAGATCATTTAATCACATCACTTAATCCGATCATTTAATCCGATCATTTAATCACATCACTTAATCGGATCACTTAATCAGATCACATAATCAGATAATTTAATCAGATCAATTAATCAGATCATTTGATCACATCACTTAATCGGATCATTTAATCAGATCACATAATCAAATCACATAATCAGATCACATAATCAGATCATTTAATCAGATAAATTAATCCGATCACTTAATCCGATCATTTAATCCGATCACATAATCGTATCATTTAATCAGATCACATAATCGGATCATTTAATCAGATCATATAATCAGATCATTTAATCAGATCACTTAATCCGATCATTTAATCCGATCACATAATCGTATCATTTAATCAGATCACATAATCGGATCATTTAATCAGATCATATAATCAGATCATTTAATCAGATCACTTAATCCGATCATTTAATCCGATCACATAATCGTATCATTTAATCAGATCACATAATCGGATCATTTAATCAGATCATATAATCAGATCATTTAATCAGATCACTTAATCCGATCATTTAATCCGATCACATAATCGTATCATTTAATCAGATCACATAATCGGATCATTTAATCAGATCATATAATCAGATCATTTAATCAGATCACTTAATCCGATCATTTAATCCGATCACATAATCGTATCATTTAATCAGATCACATAATCAGATCATTTAATCACATCACATAATTAGATCATTTAATCACATCACATAATCAGATCATTTAATCCGATCACTTAATCGGATCACTTAATCAGATCACATAATCGGATCACTTAATCAGATCATTTAATCACATCACTTAATCCGATCATTTAATCCGATCA
>NW_015507456.1:41808-65092 GCF_001515645.1 Sinocyclocheilus grahami | reverse complement strand
ATTTAATCACATCACATAATCAGATCATTTAATCCGATCAAATAATCGGATAACTTAATCAGTACATATAATCAGATCATTTAATCACATCACATAATCAGATAATTTAATCACATCACATAATCAGATCACTTAATCGGATCACTTAATCAGATCACATAATCGGATCACTTAATCAGATCATTTAATCACATCACTTAATCCGATCATTTAATCAGATCATTTAATCACATCACTTAATCGGATCACTTAATCAGATCATTTAATCAGATCATTTGATCACATCACTTAATCGGATCATTTAATCCGATCACTTAATCCGATCATTTAATCAGATCACATAATCAGATCATATAATCAGATCATTTAATCACATCACATAATCAGATCATTTAATCAGATCATTTAATCACATCACTTAATCGGATCACTTAATCAGATCATTTAATCACATCACTTAATCGGATCACTTAATCAGATCATTTAATCACATCACTTAATCGGATCACTTAATCAGATCATTTAATCACATCACTTAATCGGATCACTTAATCAGATCATTTAATCACATCACTTAATCGGATCACTTAATCAGATCATTTAATCACATCACTTAATCGGATCACTTAATCAGATCATTTAATCACATCACTTAATCGGATCACTTAATCAGATCATTTAATCACATCACTTAATCGGATCACTTAATCAGATCATTTAATCACATCACTTAATCGGATCACTTAATCAGATCATTTAATCACATCACTTAATCGGATCACTTAATCAGATCATTTAATCACATCACTTAATCGGATCACTTAATCAGATCATTTAATCACATCACTTAATCGGATCACTTAATCAGATCATTTAATCACATCACTTAATCGGATCACTTAATCAGATCATTTAATCACATCACTTAATCGGATCACTTAATCAGATCATTTAATCACATCACTTAATCGGATCACTTAATCAGATCATTTAATCACATCACTTAATCGGATCACTTAATCAGATCATTTAATCACATCACTTAATCGGATCACTTAATCAGATCATTTAATCACATCACTTAATCGGATCACTTAATCAGATCATTTAATCACATCACTTAATCGGATCACTTAATCAGATCATTTAATCACATCACTTAATCGGATCACTTAATCAGATCATTTAATCACATCACTTAATCGGATCACTTAATCAGATCATTTAATCACATCACTTAATCGGATCACTTAATCAGATCATTTAATCACATCACTTAATCGGATCACTTAATCAGATCATTTAATCACATCACTTAATCGGATCACTTAATCAGATCATTTAATCACATCACTTAATCGGATCACTTAATCAGATCATTTAATCACATCACTTAATCGGATCACTTAATCAGATCATTTAATCACATCACTTAATCGGATCACTTAATCAGATCATTTAATCACATCACTTAATCGGATCACTTAATCAGATCATTTAATCACATCACTTAATCGGATCACTTAATCAGATCATTTAATCACATCACTTAATCGGATCACTTAATCAGATCATTTAATCACATCACTTAATCGGATCACTTAATCAGATCATTTAATCACATCACTTAATCGGATCACTTAATCAGATCATTTAATCACATCACTTAATCGGATCACTTAATCAGATCATTTAATCACATCACTTAATCGGATCACTTAATCAGATCATTTAATCACATCACTTAATCGGATCACTTAATCAGATCATTTAATCACATCACTTAATCGGATCACTTAATCAGATCATTTAATCACATCACTTAATCGGATCACTTAATCAGATCATTTAATCACATCACTTAATCGGATCACTTAATCAGATCATTTAATCACATCACTTAATCGGATCACTTAATCAGATCATTTAATCACATCACTTAATCGGATCACTTAATCAGATCATTTAATCACATCACTTAATCGGATCACTTAATCAGATCATTTAATCACATCACTTAATCGGATCACTTAATCAGATCATTTAATCACATCACTTAATCGGATCACTTAATCAGATCATTTAATCACATCACTTAATCGGATCACTTAATCAGATCATTTAATCACATCACTTAATCGGATCACTTAATCAGATCATTTAATCACATCACTTAATCGGATCACTTAATCAGATCATTTAATCACATCACTTAATCGGATCACTTAATCAGATCATTTAATCACATCACTTAATCGGATCACTTAATCAGATCATTTAATCACATCACTTAATCGGATCACTTAATCAGATCATTTAATCACATCACTTAATCGGATCACTTAATCAGATCATTTAATCACATCACTTAATCGGATCACTTAATCAGATCATTTAATCACATCACTTAATCGGATCACTTAATCAGATCATTTAATCACATCACTTAATCGGATCACTTAATCAGATCATTTAATCACATCACTTAATCGGATCACTTAATCAGATCATTTAATCACATCACTTAATCGGATCACTTAATCAGATCATTTAATCACATCACTTAATCGGATCACTTAATCAGATCATTTAATCACATCACTTAATCGGATCACTTAATCAGATCATTTAATCACATCACTTAATCGGATCACTTAATCAGATCATTTAATCACATCACTTAATCGGATCACTTAATCAGATCATTTAATCACATCACTTAATCGGATCACTTAATCAGATCATTTAATCACATCACTTAATCGGATCACTTAATCAGATCATTTAATCACATCACTTAATCGGATCACTTAATCAGATCATTTAATCACATCACTTAATCGGATCACTTAATCAGATCATTTAATCACATCACTTAATCGGATCACTTAATCAGATCATTTAATCACATCACTTAATCGGATCACTTAATCAGATCATTTAATCACATCACTTAATCGGATCACTTAATCAGATCATTTAATCACATCACTTAATCGGATCACTTAATCAGATCATTTAATCACATCACTTAATCGGATCACTTAATCAGATCATTTAATCACATCACTTAATCGGATCACTTAATCAGATCATTTAATCACATCACTTAATCGGATCACTTAATCAGATCATTTAATCACATCACTTAATCGGATCACTTAATCAGATCATTTAATCACATCACTTAATCGGATCACTTAATCAGATCATTTAATCACATCACTTAATCGGATCACTTAATCAGATCATTTAATCACATCACTTAATCGGATCACTTAATCAGATCATTTAATCACATCACTTAATCGGATCACTTAATCAGATCATTTAATCACATCACTTAATCGGATCACTTAATCAGATCATTTAATCACATCACTTAATCGGATCACTTAATCAGATCATTTAATCACATCACTTAATCGGATCACTTAATCAGATCATTTAATCACATCACTTAATCGGATCACTTAATCAGATCATTTAATCACATCACTTAATCGGATCACTTAATCAGATCATTTAATCACATCACTTAATCGGATCACTTAATCAGATCATTTAATCACATCACTTAATCGGATCACTTAATCAGATCATTTAATCACATCACTTAATCGGATCACTTAATCAGATCATTTAATCACATCACTTAATCGGATCACTTAATCAGATCATTTAATCACATCACTTAATCGGATCACTTAATCAGATCATTTAATCACATCACTTAATCGGATCACTTAATCAGATCATTTAATCACATCACTTAATCGGATCACTTAATCAGATCATTTAATCACATCACTTAATCGGATCACTTAATCAGATCATTTAATCACATCACTTAATCGGATCACTTAATCAGATCATTTAATCACATCACTTAATCGGATCACTTAATCAGATCATTTAATCACATCACTTAATCGGATCACTTAATCAGATCATTTAATCACATCACTTAATCGGATCACTTAATCAGATCATTTAATCACATCACTTAATCGGATCACTTAATCAGATCATTTAATCACATCACTTAATCGGATCACTTAATCAGATCATTTAATCACATCACTTAATCGGATCACTTAATCAGATCATTTAATCACATCACTTAATCGGATCACTTAATCAGATCATTTAATCACATCACTTAATCGGATCACTTAATCAGATCATTTAATCACATCACTTAATCGGATCACTTAATCAGATCATTTAATCACATCACTTAATCGGATCACTTAATCAGATCATTTAATCACATCACTTAATCGGATCACTTAATCAGATCATTTAATCACATCACTTAATCGGATCACTTAATCAGATCATTTAATCACATCACTTAATCGGATCACTTAATCAGATCATTTAATCACATCACTTAATCGGATCACTTAATCAGATCATTTAATCACATCACTTAATCGGATCACTTAATCAGATCATTTAATCACATCACTTAATCGGATCACTTAATCAGATCATTTAATCACATCACTTAATCGGATCACTTAATCAGATCATTTAATCACATCACTTAATCGGATCACTTAATCAGATCATTTAATCACATCACTTAATCGGATCACTTAATCAGATCATTTAATCACATCACTTAATCGGATCACTTAATCAGATCATTTAATCACATCACTTAATCGGATCACTTAATCAGATCATTTAATCACATCACTTAATCGGATCACTTAATCAGATCATTTAATCACATCACTTAATCGGATCACTTAATCAGATCATTTAATCACATCACTTAATCGGATCACTTAATCAGATCATTTAATCACATCACTTAATCGGATCACTTAATCAGATCATTTAATCACATCACTTAATCGGATCACTTAATCAGATCATTTAATCACATCACATAATCAGATCATTTAATCAGATCATATAATCACATCACTTAATCAGATCATTTAATCAGATAATTTAATCCGATCACTTAATCCGATCATTTAATCCGATCACATAATCGGATCACTTAATCAGATCATATAATCAGATAATTTAATCACATCACATAATAAGATAATTTAATCACATCACATAATCAGATAATTTAATCAGATCATATAATAAGATAATTTAATCACATCACATAATCAGATAATTTAATCAGATCATATAATCAGATCATTTAATCACATCACATAATCAGATCATTTAATCAGATAATTTAATCAGATCATATAATCAGATCACATAATCAGATAATTTAATCACATCACATAATCAGATAATTTAATCAGATCATTTAATCACATTACATAATCAGATAATTTAATCACATCACATAATCAGATAATTTAATCAGATCATTTAATCACATTACATAATCAGATAATTTAATCACATCACATAATCAGATAATTTAATCAGATCATTTAATCACATTACATAATCAGATAATTTAATCACATCACATAATCAGATAATTTAATCAGATCATTTAATCACATTACATAATCAGATAATTTAATCACATCACATAATCAGATAATTTAATCAGATCATTTAATCACATTACATAATCAGATAATTTAATCACATCACATAATCAGATCATTTAATCAGATCATATAATCAGATCATTTAATCACATCACATAATAAGATCATTTAATCACATCACATTATAAGATAATTTAATCTTACCTTCTGTAATCTTCTTCAACACATCGTCTGCGATGCCCTCAACTCCTTCTGATTTAAAAAAAAATAATAATAATTAAATAAAGCTTAAAATAACAAATGAGCTTACAGTGTTATGTTACATGTTTATGTCTATCTATCATCTAGATATCTATCTAAATCAAAAGTTCTCCTATAGAATTTTTTTAAAATGCCAGCACAGGCAGGCTTTACTATTTGCAACTCGCAACTCTTGTATTCCTACAAGTGATAATCTGCATTAATGTTTAGGTCATTTCCACACTTTGTAAATGACTTATTTGTAGGTGTCTTGAATAATGAAGAAGAAGCTCCACTTGTGAATGGCTTTGAGGAGGAGCAAGCACATGTATTACCTTCCTTGACCAAGCGCTTCAAGTGTCTAATCAGCGGCATCTTGTTCATCTTCTTCAGGGCGTATAGTGTGATCATCAGAGCGTCTTCGTGACCGTGATGCTGCATCATCAGATGCACCGTGTCATGTGCACTGGCAGCTCTCAGATGAGTGGTTGGAATTTGCTGATGTCTTTCCACATGCCTCTTAAAGTCATGCAGGTGCTGAGGTCCAAGCATTTTAAGTATGCTGTGAAGTATTGCGTATACCATTGTATTTCACTTCTTCACTTCTGTTGAACACGATAGAAAGGATTTAAGCTCATTTTACTGTTACACACTGAAATGCCGTTTGCATTATGAAGTGATGACATAATCCATAATCAATTATTAGTCTGTGCAGGTGTTCAAATGCTTACGTCTTGTGACTCTCACAATGAGATCCTCAGCAGCATGCCTCATACAAACCAAATATCTATTGTATCTCGGCACTTCAGTTTGCCCCAAAATATAAAAATTGTATTCCAAAAATATAGATTGTCAGTAGACTACAATCATTAATTGCAATCATGTTATGGGGCTTCGGTCGAGGACTTCTTGCCAGCACTGGATCCATCTACAGGACGCCGAGTCGTCGGAGGGGTTTTGTAAATTGAGCTGACGTCCTTGCATGATTCGGGGATTTCTTTAGCTGCACTTGAGTTCACTTTGGTTTACATTTGAAATGTGCATGTGTATTTATATACGGACTTCAATAAAGTTGACTAAAGTCTGTGTTGCGTTGGTTCTGTTCACTGACTGATCTATCAGCGTTTAGCGTGTGTTCATATATGAGCTGCCAGCAGTGACTTGTAGCTCAACTGAAAGTTATTGAACACTAACTGAAGCAGCCTGCAGTTGGCTTATATGACCGCACACTTTCATCTATACATGAGGGTTTTCTACAGCTGTTCCAGTGACTGACGGTTCGCTCCGGTCTCAGGGATTGCATTTATTGCTAGACACTTGGGATTCCACGTTCTCACTCTCTAAAACCCCTTCTTCCCTCACTTTCTCTCTTCCTGTAACTTGTGTGAGAGTGTGTTCGATTTATTTATACGTCTTCGATTTGTCCAATAATGTCTTGACTGTTTAAAAGAGAATGTGTTTACAAGCTAATATCTTGAACTGCCCATCTTGTCGATGTGCTGAGAAATAGTGTTTCTAGTATACTCTGGATATTAATATCTGTTGCAGAGCTGATAGTTGCAGCTGTTCAATTAATCACGGCCAGTTCATTTGATCAGCCATAAAACACTGATTCCGTCAAAAGTCACTATAAATTCCCTTTGAGCTAAATTGACCTCTTTTCGACTCTGCTACATACTGAAGTGATAGCCATCACAGAACTGTTAAACAATTATGCTGTCAAACACACACACACACACACACTGAAGGGTTTGAGTAGTTTATTCTTAATTCTTGTTTTTGCAGTTATTCAAATATTACTCATTCAATTTAAACACAATTATGGTCCAGGCAGCAAAGATGCGTATAACCACCTATTCGTTATGATTATTCATCTCCATCATCATCTCTGTCTCCTCCATCATCATCTCCTCCTCCTCCTCCTCCGTCTCCTCCATCATCATCATCATCGTTAACTTCAAATGATAAGAATAACTGGTCAGAAAGCATGCTTTTATGAATATATAGAGAGATTTATATATTGTCTTACACTACTACTTTTTCTTATACTTTCTTACCTTCTGTAATCTTCTTCAACACATCGTCTGCGATGCCCTCAACTCCTTCTGATTTAAAAAAAAATAATAATAATTAAATAAAGCTTAAAATAACAAATGAGCTTACAGTGTTATGTTACATGTTTATGTCTATCTATCATCTAGATATCTATCTAAATCAAAAGTTCTTTATAGAATTTTTAAAAAATGCCAGCACAGGCAGGCTTTACTATTTGCAACTCGCAACTCTTGTATTCCAACAAGTGATAATCTGCATTAATGTTTAGGTCATTTCCACACTTTGTAAATGACTTATTTGTAGGTGTCTTGAATAATGAAGAAGAAGCTCCACTTGTGAATGGCTTTGAGGAGGAGCAAGCACATGTATTACCTTCCTTGACCAAGCCCTTCAAGTGTCTAATCAGCGGCATCTTGTTCATCTTCTTCAGGGCGTATAGTGTGATCATCAGAGCGTCTTCGTGACCGTGATGCTGCATCATCAGATGCACCGTGTCATGTGCACTGGCAGCTCTCAGATGAGTGGCTGGAATTTGCTGATGTCTTTCCACATGCCTCTTAAAGTCATGCAGGTGCTGAGGTCCAAGCATTTTAAGTATGCTGTGAAGTATTGCGTATACCATTGTATTTCACTTCTTCACGTCTGTTGAACACGATAGAAAGGATTTAAGCTCATTTTACTGTTACACACTGAAATGCCGTTTGCATTATGAAGTGATGACATAATCCATAATCAATTATTAGTCTGTGCAGGTGTTCAAATGCTTACGTCTTGTGACTCTCACAATGAGATCCTCAGCAGCATGCCTCATACAAACCAAATATCTATTGTATCTCAGCACTTCAGTTTGCCCCAAAATATAAAAATTGTATTCCAAAAATATAGATTGTCAGTAGACTACAATCATTAATTGCAATCATGTTATCTCTCTATTATATTAAACACAGAGAGAATAATGAATAAAAGACTGTATTTGATTCTTAAAGGGTTTCTATATTCATTGAAATGTCTTTAGGATTGACTGAGGAATTGAATCTGCATGAATCTGCTATATCTTTGAAAAGAATTCAATACGAAGTTCTGTAATGAAAAACCTCTCCATTTAGTCTAAAACTGTTTAAAAAAATGGCAAGCTGATGGTTGACACAATCTGTCAGTATTTCATACTCTAGTATTGAATAACTTACCTTGAGTGATGCTGAACTTCAGTGGTGTTGAGCAGTCTGTCAGACCTGCTCTCTGTCTTTATAAGGGAAGAGTAGAGCCCAGATGATGCTCCAGGGACTTATGCAAATGAGTCATTATAGTGTGACAGGTCTGTGGGGCTTCATTTTCACTCATGAACTGCATTAATGAAGAACATGAACACGTGAATGCTTGAATATTTCAATTGAGCGCTAAATAGACTGTGGAAGGACGCCGGAACACTGAAGCGCTCTTTGGTTACGTTAGCTCAAAGTTACTGTTAGTTTCATTGTAAACACACATTATCTGAAAAAAGCTCTGAGACTCAAGTTTAAATTTTTGTCCTCTGGTTTATTCTTAAAATCTCATGGCGACAGTAGCCTAATTTCCTAATTTGTGTCAGGAGTTATGACAACGAAAAACACAGGCAGCTGATGGCTTTAATATGAAATAGGAGCCTCAAGGAAACGATCGTCGCTCAGGGCTGGATTCCATTATGTCAGATTCTCATATTGTGAGTTCAGCCTGGAGCGAGTATTCCCACGGGGCGAGTTTGAGTGAAACACACACACATAACCTGAAAGCAGAGTGTTGCCTGACATCTGGACATAGCTGGAGTGTGTGTAAGGCTCTGGCCATGGGTCGGAAATTAATGTGGCCCACCTGTGCAATAATCATGCTGTTTAATCAGTATCTTGATATGCCACACCTGTGAGGTGGATGGATTATCTCAGCAAAGGAGAAGTGCTCACTAACACAGATTTAGACAGATTTGTGAACAATATTTGAGAGAAATAGGCCTTGTGTGTACATAGAAAAAGTCTTAGATCTTTGAGTTCAGCTCATGACAAATGGGGGCAAAAACAAAAGTGTTGCGTTTATAATTTTGTTCAGTGTATATATATATATATATATATATTCTATAATCACTATCTGTATTCTTTAAAATACATCCAAATTATACATTTTCTTTCTATCAAAGGCACATCAGTGCATTTGTTCATCCACTCTAAAGCCTCGTTTATGAACGATGATCAGTCGTTTCAATATAATTACTGCAAATGACACGCTTACAGAGTCTCCTGATCTTCAGCTGAGAGTATCCTATCGCTGGAACTGGACACTGAAGGTACTTTCTTCTCAAAACAACATTGACTTCACTAACATGTGCGTATATATTTCTGTAGGCTACTCCTCTAGAGTTACAGTGTTTCTAGTGAACTCTTAATACGTGTAGATGAAGAGTAACAGCTAACTGTGCTGTCATATGTTTGTCAAATCAACAGGTACGGCTTTAATCAGTTCTATATTCCTTTTCATTTAAAGAGCATTACCAGTCAATTAGATCGAAGACAGACCATTCGTTCCTTACAGAAGATTAATTTCTTTCTTTTCACTTTGTATCTGTTATTCCATAGAGGACTATTATGGCGAGTAAAATTATGTTTGTAAATCTGCAATCAATCCTCAATCTTATCACTTGTATATGTTTTTGATTTGAGTGTGTGAACAGGACTTTTATTTTGGTGTGCGACATGATGTCATAAGTCTGCGCCGTGCTCCTGCATCTGTGATTCTGCTGAAGAAAGGTTTGTTTTTATCAATGCAGCCAGGTTTAGACAGTTTATAGTGAAGTTTTTAATGAATTAATTATTTCGGAATGTAGCATTGTGATGTGTCTAATACTGTTAATGAACAGTTTTGTGTGAGTAACACATGAGTCACAGAAAAGAAGCAGTTCATCAGAAACACGCTGCTTGCTCCCTGGCGAGTAATAAAGCTGTGATTCAATTCTCGCGAGATTAAAGGTTGAACAATATAAAGAATTGAAACACATTTACACCGAAAGATGAAAAGAGCTGTCAATGAAAGAGCACAGCTTAAAGAAAAGCTGTGAAGTTAGTTTATATAATTGATAACAGGCTACATATATACAGAGACTCATATGTAGTCATGTTTAAAGCTTTATCTATTGATTCTAAAACTTATTTATATTGCGTATTATCTGTATCTATTTATATTGATTTAAAACAAAAGCTTAATAATTATTGTTAGACTAAAATGGCTTGTGTGATGGATTAAGGGTATAGTAATGATCTAAATCATATAATTATAACAAATGATCATCAGTGAAATCCAGATGATGTTATCTTTGAAAGTGTTTTACTATGTAGTGCTCTTTAATTTGGAGCAAGAGGAACTGGGAGAGTGATTTGTTGTGTCAGACGTGTCACTTTGGTCAAATTGTGGATTTGCTCGAAGTTTATCAGAGTCTTAAGCTGGAATCACTGCAGTACAGCATCTAAATACAACAAGAACAACAACACAAACGTGTAATGAACCTCTACAAATACACTCACAATGTTTACATGAACAGAGGAGAGTGAAGACGTGAAGATTGAAGAAGTATTCAGAGTCAAACATGAAGATACTGAGGAACAAACAGGTTGGTTTCATCCTCAAAGTCTTTCTTTATGCCAAGTTCACACTGCACAATTTTAGCCCGATTTTTCACTCGCTGACAAATCGCAGACAAATGCCCGAAATCGGAGGCAAATCGGTGCTCGTTCACGCGAGTGACAATCACGCAGTGTGAATTATAAAAGACGTGATCTGAGGGAATCGCTGATGCGTCACCGATGCCCGCGTAATATTTGGCATGCTCAATATCTGGAGCTGTCGGCGATTCACAATCACGCTGTGTGCAATGAGTTCTGACTGAAAACTACATCGGCGATGACCTACAGCCAATGAGAGACCAAGATACAGGGCAGCGGGAAGTTCGGGGAGGAGTTATATGAAACGTAGTTTGCAGACCAGTGTTGCCAAATCCGCGAATGCCGGCGGTTGTTTTTTATGTCAGCAGGTTGAAGCGACCCCAATAACATGATATTTAGGCCCTGGAATGTGAATTGTACCTGGAGAACCCCGCCAAAAAATGTGTATTTTACCCTCGAACACGATTTTTACTGGGGGACCCCCTCGAAAGCAATTGGGCTATTTTCAGGCTAGTTTTGAGTAGTAATTGGGCGGGTTTTGTAGCAAAAAAGTGATTCTCCCTGTTGTAAAGTCATGCCGTGTGTAACCACCTGTCTCGTTCCATCGTGCAGTGTGAACACAGCAACAACTGAATGCTCCCCCAGATAGTCGTTCAGTGTGAAACCAACAGTGATGTGATGTCTTTGAAAATCGTGCAGTGTGAACTCGGCATAAGTCATTCTGTGTCATGAGTCTCTTTATCTCTATTTGTCTTGTTATTTTGTCACACATTAAATCATGGTAAACAATAAATAGCCAAAAAAAGTATTTTGTGCAATATTAAACCCAATATCTACTTCTGAACTAAAAACAATAAAATATCATTAATGTATATCACTAAATTATGCAAATATAACAAACTTTTATTTTGCAAAAAGCAAGCTGTAAAATGTAAGTGATTAATTTCACATTTATTGTTGATAGTTGATTTTTTTCCCCATCTTCAAAGTCACTTAATCAGAATCATTTAATCAGATCATTTAATCAGATCACTTAATCAGATCATTTAATCAGATCACATAATCAGATCACTTAATCGGATCATTTAATCGGATCACTGAATCAGATCACTTAAATTAGATCACTTAATCTCATCACATAATCCGATCACTTAATCAGATCACTTAATCCGATCACTTAATCAGATCACTTAATCCGATCACTTAATCAGATCACTTAATCCGATCACTTAATCAGATCACTTAATCCGATCACTTAATCAGATCACTTAATCCGATCACTTAATCAGATCACTTAATCCGATCACTTAATCAGATCACTTAATCCGATCACTTAATCAGATCACTTAATCCGATCACTTAATCAGATCACTTAATCCGATCACTTAATCAGATCACTTAATCCGATCACTTAATCAGATCACTTAATCCGATCACTTAATCAGATCACATAATCAGATCACTTAATCGGATCATTTAATCGGATCACTGAATCAGATCACTTAAATTAGATCACTTAATCTCATCACATAATCCGATCACTTAATCAGATCACTTAATCCGATCACTTAATCAGATCACTTAATCTCATCACATAATATGATCACTTAATCCGATCACTTAATCAGATCACATAATCAGATCACTTAATCGGATCATTTAATCGGATCACTGAATCAGATCACTTAAATTAGATCACTTAATCTCATCACATAATCCGATCACTTAATCAGATCACTTAATCTCATCACATAATCAGATCTCTTAATCAGATCACTTAATCTCATCACATAATCAGATCTCTTAATCAGATCACTTAATCTCATCACATAATCAGATCTCTTAATCAGATCACTTAATCTCATCACATAATCCGATCACTTAATCAGATCACTTAATCTCATCACATAATCCGATCACTTAATCAGATCACTTAATCTCATCACTTAATCTCATCACATAATCCGATCACATAATCAGATCACTTAATCTCATCACATAATCAGATCACATAATCAGATCACTTAATCAGTTCACATAATCAGATCAGGGTCTTGTAATCATTACATGACTCAACCAGAGGTCCCCGGCTCAAAGTTTAGATTTTGTGAATATTTTTTTCCGGTGAAAGAAATACCTAAATGAAGAAGAAAACCAAAATAATAAATGTCACGGATGTATGTTTACAGAGTAATCCACTCTTTTTGTAGAGGAGTGTCAAAATGACAATTTTCCCCTGAGATTCAGAGTCAGATTACAGCGGTGTGAAAATGACTCCAGAGAGATACTATTACTTTCACACGGAGAGTGTCAGTGAAATCTGGTGACTTCTGCAATCTCTCTTGCTGTATATGTGCCAGTGGTGACCGTTCAAATATCTTACTGCCCTTTTAGATATTAGGTTTTAACAAACTTTCCTTTTGGCAACATAATTTTTAAAGCCCTCGATGGTTCAGTTCCAGAGAGACTGTGATCAAAATACAGCTCCAAGTCTTGTTTATTTCTATCAAAACAACTGCATTGAACTAACCTGAGTGCTGTAAATATAATTTTCTTTCCCCGAAGTTTGCATTCCTGCAACTGAGAAAGTATTAAAATGATCTCAGTATGATTATAAATTCTGGCTCCTAACAAACTTTTCTTTTGAAATCTTAATTTTCAAGACCCTGTATGGTTCAGTCCCATTGATATAGGGAACTCAAAGCAGCTCCTTGTTCAAATAGTTTACATTTTACCCATTTTCAGTGATTGAAAACCAAATGTGCTTTACTTCGCACACAGCTTATACTGATTGAATTTAAAGAGGAATGTCTGAAGAATACATATTCAACTGTTACAGTCAACAGATTTAACTAATAGAGCTACCGATCTCTGTGTAAGAATAACATAATGATGCTGCCATCTTTCTAAAGCTGGGCTCACACTGTGCGTTTTTTTTTTTAAAGTTCTTTAGGATTGTACTTGTCAGACTGAATGAACATGATGACCATGTCACACTGTGGGATCTCAGTTGTTATTAATGTCAGACTGTACGACAGTCAAGACGCGTTAAAAATGGGTAACGCGCAAGAAAACTTGTCCAGAGTTTTACCTTATCAACCCATACTGGTGCATTGCATTGCACGCGGGGCTGTAATGTTGGCAATCATTAAAAGTATATGAATGGCGGCAATACCGGCGTATTTATGCAGAATAGTGAAAGCAGCACTACACACCCACATGAAAACAGCATTTTTCATGAGCTGAACTCAAAGATCTAAGACTTTTTCTATGTACACAAAAGGCCTATTTCTCTCAAATATTGTTCACAAATCTGTCTAAATCTGTGTTAGTGAGCACTTCTCCTTTGCCGAGATAATCCATCCACCTCACAGGTGTGGCATATCAAGATGCTGATTAGACAGCATGATTATTGCACAGGTGTGCCTTAGGCTGGCCACAATAAAAGGCCACTCTAAAATGTGCAGTTTCACATACACATACATTCAAAATGCCATCAATAAAATGTACCTGTGTTCGTTGTCCATAACATATGCGAACTGCAATCAGGTCGAGACCTCGATGAGGACGACGAGCATGCAGATGAGCTTCCCTGAGATGGTTTCTGACAGTTTGTGCAGAAATTCTTTGGTTATGCAAACCGATTGTTGCAGCAGCTGTCCAGGTGGCTGGTCAATTCACAGGCAACAGCTCTGCTGGACATTCCTGCAGTCAGCATGCCAACTGCACGCTCCCTCAAAACTTGCGACATCTGTGGCATTGTGCTGTGTGATAAAACTGCACATTTTTGAGTGGCCTTTTATTGTGGCCAGCCTAAGGCACACCTGTGCAATAATCATGCTGTCTAATCAGCATCTTGATATGCCACACCTGTGAGGTGGATGGATTATCTCGGCAAAGGAGAAGTGCTCACTAACACAGATTTAGACAGATTTGTGAACAATATTTGAGAGAAATTGGCCTTTTGTGTGCATAGAAAAAGTCTTAGATCTTTGAGTTCAGCTCATGAAAAATGGGGGCAAAAACAAAAGTGCTGCGTTTATAATTTTGTTCAGTATACTTATATATGTTTGAATACATCTGGCATGAAGCATGTGCAAATGAGTTGTATACAGACATTTACATTTTTATATGAGTGTAATTATGATATCTAAAAATAAGTAGCAGTTGAATATAATAGCTGTTGTTAATTTTAACCTTTAATATTATAGTAATGTACCAAATGAGAGGGTTCCCTGTACAGCATTGGTTACTGGATTTTTTTCCTTAAGAATATCAGCATCGGTATCGGCAGATATCTTTCTGGATAATCGGCTATTGATATTGGTGCATCTCTAGTTTTTATAAATGGTTTGATAACTGCCATCTTTAAAGTATTTGGGATGTGTCCTTTTTCATTTGTTTAGTGTGTATAGGATCTAGCATATATATTGTTGGATTTGATGTTTTACTGTCTGAAGGCTTTCATGTCTTTGTGCTGTTACTATTGGTGCATCTCTAGTTTTTATAAATGGTTTGATAACTGCCATATTTAAAGTATTTGGGATGTGTCCTTTTTCATATGTTTAGTGTGTATAGGATCTAACATATATATTGTTGGATTTGATGTTTTACTGTCTGAAGGCTTTCATGTCTTTGTGCTGTTACACTGGTGTTGACTTGTTTTTGTTTCTGTTCACCCTAGACCTGATGCCACTGAAAGAGGAGAGTCAAGAACTGAATGAAATGGAAGAGAAAGCTCAGAATGAGAAATATCATGATTTCATGGGTGGAGAGAATTCTTTTAGCTACTCAGAGACTTACAAAACAGAAACTAGAAACCTTAAAGTTCAGATGAGTGTTCACACTGGAGAGAAGCCTTTAACCTGTCAACACTGTGGAAAGGGGTTCAGTCGAAAAGACAGCCTTAAAGGCCACTTGAAAATCCACACTGGAGAGAATCTGATCATATGCCATCAGTGTGGAAAGAGATTTACACAGAAAAAAAACCTTAATGCCCACATGAGAATTCACGCTGGAGAGAAGCCTTACTCCTGCAAACTCTGTGGGAAGAGCTTCTCACGAAAAGAAAGCTTTAAGACCCATATGACAGTTCACACTGGAGAGAAGCCTTTCACCTGTCAACACTGTGGAAAGGGATTCAGTCGAAGTGAAAGCCTTAAAGGCCACTTAAACATCCATACTGGAGAGAAGCCTTTCAATTGTCTTCAGTGTGGAAAGAGTTTTACACAGAAAACAACCCTTAAAGCCCACATGAAAATTCACACTGGAGAGAAACCTTACACCTGCAAACTGTGTGGGAAGAGCTTCTCAATTAAAGGAAATCTTATGACTCACATGAGAATTCACACTGGAGAGAAACCGTTTGTGTGTGATCAGTGTGAAAAGTGTTTCAGATATAAAGTACATCTTAATAATCACATGAGGATTCACTCGGGAGAGAACTGTTTTGAATGTCATCAGTGTGGAAAGAGTTTCTCAGACAGAGATAACTTTGAGAGTCACTTAAGAATTCACACTGGAGAGAAGCCGTTCATCTGCCCTCAGTGTGGAAAGAGCTTCATGGCTAAAGGAAACCTTAATATTCACATGAGAGTTCACACTGGAGAGAAACCTTACAAGTGTCTTCAGTGTGAGAAGAGTTTCACATATCACACAGAACTGAAACGGCATTTGCAAACTCATTCTGCAAAGAAACTGCCATTGTCCTCAGTGTGATGAGGTTTAGAAAAAGAAGCGATTTCAACAATCATCTGTGCATTCACTCTGGAGAAAGACAATTCGATTGGGATCAGTCCAATAAAAATAAATCACACTTTTACATACATGAATGTCATTTAAATGTCAGACCCTGAAACATATCCACGTTTAAGTGTTGATTAAAAAAAATTATGACGTTAGCATTAAATGTTTATTGTTGCTTAAAAGCAGAGGCTCTGTTCTTTCTTTTGATACACTGTATGTTCAGATATTGATACAACAAAATATTCTGGGGGGTATTTTTTTTTTTTTGTGAAAATGGTCAAAAATCCTGCCACTGGCTGGCAACTTTAAAAAAAATGCTGGCAAGGAAAGAGTTAAAGTTCAAACACTTAGATAGGAACACAATAGTATACTTAAAATGCAAAACTAATTTATAAATAATAAACTAAGTATAATGTTGTTCACTTAAAAATATCTTACAAGTTAACTTGCAATATGAAACTACTAAACTAGTAGTTTAATGAGAATATACTTCAAAGTGTACTTTCATAAACTAAAAATGTGCTACAAATATTTAACTAGTAAGCTATCGGTCATGTGTGCTGAATCAAAGCACATGCCAAAGGAGTAGAATCAGGAGTCTTAATAAATAAAAAATCCACAGAGAAAACGCAGGAGTAAATTTGGCACAAACGCTAAACACAATCAATTCTGGACCAAGGACCTGAAGCAGACACAGGACTTCAATAACTAGGAGAAACGTAATCAAGGAAACACAGCACAGATGTGTCAAGTCAAGTCACCTATTATTTATACAGATTGTGTCAAAGCAACTGAACAGCATTCATTAGGAAAATAGTGTCACTAATGCAAAATGACAATAGTAAACACTCATTTTTCAGTTAAAGACAGTTCATCATTGAATTCTGTGATCATCATCCAGCTCAGTTCAGTTTAAATAGTATCTTTGCAATCAAGTCGACGATATCGCTGGAAATGAAGTGTCCCCAACTAAGCAAGCCAGAGGAACCAAAACTCCATCGGTGACAGAATGGAGAAAAAACCTTGGGAGAAACCAGGCTCAGTCGGGGGGCCAGTTCTCCTCTGACCAGACGAAACCAGCAGTTCAATTCCAGGCTGCAGCAAAGTCACATTGTGCAGAAGACTCACCTGGCTCCATATTTTACTGGTGATAATTGAGATGACTCCCCATCATCTGAGGTCCTCTGAGGGGTTGGCATCATCTCTTCTCAGGTGTTCTGGATCCAGACTGAAGCTTGTGTAAATCTTAGTTACCACGGGATGTCAATCCCAGCAGAAACAGAGAAACACATAGAGACATAATTAGAGTAGCTGCTGTTCCAACCAAGCAAATGTATTTGTTTAACCCAAACTAAAGAATAATAATGTGCATTTAAGTGACGTGACATGTGGCCAAGTATGGTGACCCATACTTGGAATTAGTTCTCTGCATTTAATCAAAGTGCACACACACAGCAGTGAACACACACACACACACACTGTGAACACACACCCGGAGCAGTGGGCAGCCATTTATGCTGCGGCGCCCGGGAAGCAGTTGGGGGTTCGGTGCCTTGCTCAAGGGCACCTCAGTCGTGGTATTGAAGGTGGGAGAGAGCACTGTACATTTACTCCCCCCACCTACAATCCTTGCCGGAATGAGACTCGAACCCACAATATTTGGGTTATGAGTCCAACTCTCTAACCATTAGGCCACGACTTCCCACAAAGAAAAGGCTGTCCTGGCAGCGGTGGGATTTGAACCTACGCCCCCGAGGAGCCTTAATCCAGCGCCTTAGACCGCTCGGCCACACTACCCCTATTTGAATAGATCCCGAACGTTATCAGAAAGGCTATTCCAGAGTTTGGGAGCCAAATGAGAAAAGTGGACTTTGTTATCCTAGGTACTACCAAAAGTGCAGAGTTTTGCGACCTTAGTGTGTAACAGGTATGGAAAGTAATATGTTCATTTCATATGTAGAATTACACAAATGTTCACGATGTATACCTGATATGCCTGTCTGTGTGTGTGCACCTTCCCCTTTAAATTTCTGACAAAGATTTCCTGTCTTTGCACCTGCTCTTCATTTCATCTTTGCTTAAAATCTCTTTTATACTCTGTTTAAATCATATTTGTGACATTATTTTACATGTATATTTGATTATTTCTGTATTTTCATTCAGTTTGATCAGTTTTCTGTCGATCGATGCACTTGAAGCACGTGCTAATTGCGTTGCACTTTACGTTCATTTAACAGAAAGGACAAGAAGGGCGAAAACACATTGTAAAGACTGTTTTGTGTTTTATCAGAGTAAAAGAAGAGTCGAACCTTCAGCTGATGTCCGTCTGGTTACTCATAAAAAAAAACACCGCAGATAACGTTACACGGGTTTCCGGATATGCTCGGCCCTGCCAGTTTTTAGAGCCTGTCTATAGCTGGATATACTGTTTTTCCACACAATTCTAAAAACTTCCAAGTTAGTTTACCGCCGCCACGATCAGTCTGACGGGGCTCATGCTTATAACAGTAGCTTGGTGGAGTAGACTCATTTAGACCAATATAATCATTAGGTTTTAGCCAGGTTTCAGTCAAGCAGAGTACATCAAAACTATTATCTGTGATCATTTCATTTACAATAACTGCTTTGGGTGAGAGTGATCTAATGTTTAGGAGCCCAAACTTTAAAAGTTGTTTTTGTACAATTACTAACCCTAACCTAACCCTGGTTTTTGGGGCAGAACTGACCTGTTGAAAAGAGATGGTCTTCATCCCTCCTGGGGTGGTGCTGCTCTTCTCTCTAGAAATATGGCACATAGTCTTAGAGTTTGTACTTGACTAACTGGGGCTCAGGTCAGGAAGCAGACAGACTAGCTAAACCGACCGTCTACTAGCCAGTTCATGTCACAGAAATCAGTTAGTTCTCAGCACATAGAAACTCTTTCACCTAGATATCACACTATAGAGACTGTGTCTGTTCCCCGAACTAGAAAATACAAAAACCGTCCAAACCAAATTAAGAGTAACAATTTAATTGATGTTCAACAAATAAAAAACAGTTGCAATATGGATAAACAAATGATAAAGCTTGGCTTATTGAATATCAGGTCCCTTTCTACGAAAGCACTTTTTGTAAATGATATGATCACAGTTAATAATATTGAGAAGCGGTTCTTCTGCTACAGGTAACAACTCTTTCAGTAATTTAGTGGGTACAGGATCTAATAGGCATGTTGTTGGTTTAGATGCAGTGATAAGTTTATTTAGCTCTTCCTGTCCTATAGTTGTAAAGCACTGCAGTTTATCTTTTGGTGCGATGAATGAAGCTGAAGTATTATACGCTGTAGAATCTACATTTTTTATTGTATTTCTGATGTTATCTATTTTATCAGTGAAGAAATTCATAAAGTCATTACTATTAAACTGTGCGGGAATATTTAGATCGGGTGGCGTCTGGTTATTTGTTAATCTAGCCACTGTGCTAAATAAAAACCTTGGATTGTTTTGGTTATTTTCTATGAGTTTGTGGATATGCTCGGCCCTGGCAGCTTTTAGAGCCTGTCTATAGCTGGACATACTGTTTTTCCACGCAATTCTAAAAACTTCCAAGTTAGTTTTTCTCCATTTGCGCTCAAGACTACGAGTTTTTTTCTTGAGAGAATGGGTATTACTGTTGTACCATGGCGCAGTATGTTTTTCTCTAACCTTTTT
This sequence comes from Sinocyclocheilus grahami, assembly GCF_001515645.1. NCBI lineage: Eukaryota > Metazoa > Chordata > Actinopteri > Cypriniformes > Cyprinidae > Sinocyclocheilus > Sinocyclocheilus grahami. The sequence goes on along the minus strand of NW_015507456.1, from coordinate 44,191 downwards.
CAATTTGATGGGGGCAACAGCTTCTAATGTATTAGAGAAGATAGTGCCCATGTTGCTAGTTATTTCGTCTAGTTCATGTGTACTTATTGGTACACAGAGCAGTTGAGATAAATCAGGCAGGTTATTTGTGAATCTGTCTTTGGTGGCTGGAACAATAGTTCTGCCCGGACGATAACGCGGAGCCATATAGTTAATATTAGTAATACGCAGCATGCACTATACAAGGAAATGGTCAGTAACATCATCGCTTTGAGGTACGATATCTATATCAGTAAGATCAATTCCATGCGATATAAAGCGTATGAGCGTATGATTAAAACGATGAGTGGGCCCGGTGACATTTTGCTTGACTCCAAAAGAGTTTATTAGGTCAGTGTCCTAATGCCCTAATGCATCATTTGTATTATCAACGTGAATATTAAAATCTCAGACAATTAGCGCTTTATCAACAGTAATCAATAGGTCTGAGAGGAAATCTGCAAATTCTTTTAGGAAATCTGTATACGGCCCTGGTGGTCTATACACAGTAGCCAGAGCAAGAGCTACGATAGATTTCTTTTGCATATCTGACAGTGTAACATTAAGCATTAGTATTTCAAATGAGTTAAACCTGTATCCTGTCTTCTGAGTAACATTGAGAATATCACTATATATTGTTGCAACACCGCCACCACGACCAGTCTGACGGGGCTCATGCGTATAACAGTAGCTTGGTGGAGTAGACTCATTTAGACCAATATAATCATTAGGTTTTAGCCAGGTTTCAGTCAAGCAGAGTACATCAAAACTATTATCTGTGATCATTTCATTTACAATAACTGCTTTGGGTGAGAGTGATCTAATGTTTAGGAGCCCAAACTTTAAAAGTTGTCGCAGAATAACATAGGTTTCATAGACAATTGGACGAGTTTTTGGGGCAGAACTGGCCTGTTGAAAAGAGATGGTCTTCATCCCTCCTGGGGTGGTGCTGCTCTTCTCTCTAGAAATATGGCACATAGTCTTAGAGTTTGTACTTGACTAACTGGGGCTCAGGTCAGGAAGCAGACAGACTAGCTAAACCGACCGTCTACTAGCCAGTTCATGTCACAGAAATCAGTTAGTTCTCAGCACATAGAAACTCTTTCACCTAGATATCACACTATAGAGACTGTGTCTGTTCCCCGAACTAGAAAATACAAAAACCGTCCAAACCAAATTAAGAGTAACAATTTAATTGATGTTCAACACAAAAAAACGTCCAAACCAATTTAAGAGTAACTTAATTGATGTTCAACAAATAAATAACAGATGTAATATGGATAAACAAATGATAAAGCTTGGCTTATTGAATATCAGGTCCCTTTCTACGAAAGCACTTTTTGTAAATGATATGATCACTGATCATAACCTAGATGTGCTCTGTTTGACAGAAACCTGGCTAAAACCTGATGATTACATTATTTTAAACGAGTCTACCCCCCAAGATTACTGTTATAAACATGAGCCATGTCCAGAAGGTAAAGGGGGAAGTGTTGCTTGAATTTACAACAATGTTTTCAGTATTTCTCAGAAGGCGGGCTTCAAGTATAACTCGTTTCTGAGCTCTATTGGGGTTAGACAACACGTCTCAGGACCTACTCATTGTCGAAGTCATACTCTAGATTTAATACAGTCACATGGAATTGATGTTGATGGTGTTGAAATTATGCAGCCAAGCGATGATATCTCAGATCATTATCTAGTCTTGTGCAAACTTCATATCGCTAAAGCTGTCAATTTTATCATTGTTACAAGTATGGTAGAACCATCACTTCTACCACAAAAGACTGCTTTGTAAGTAATCTTCCTGATTTATCCCAATTCCTCAGCATATACAAAACCTCAGAACGACTTGATGATGTAACAGAAACTATGGACTCTCTCTTTTCTAGCATTTTAAATACAGTTGCTCCTTTACACTTAAGGAAGATTAAGCAAAACAGTCTGACACCATGGTATAATGAGCACACTCGCACCCTAAAGAGAGCAGCCCAGAAAATGGAGCGCAGCTGGAGGAAAACAAAACTAGAGGTATTTCGTATTGCTTGGCGGGAAAGTAACCTATACTACAGAAAAGCATTAAAAACAGCTAGATCTGATTACTTTTCGTCTCTTTTAGAAGAAAACAAACATAACCCCAGGTATTTATTCAATACAGTGGCTAAACTAATGAAAAATAAAGCATCAACAAGTGTTGACATTTCCTAACAGCACAGGCAGTAATAACTTTATGAACTACTTTACTTCTAAGATCGATACTTTTAGAGATAAAATTGTAACCATGCAGCTGTCAGCCACAGTATAGCATTAGATAGTGTGCTATAGATCCCCTGAGGAATAATTCCACTCATTCTCTACTATAGGA
>NW_015507456.1:13934-41694 GCF_001515645.1 Sinocyclocheilus grahami | reverse complement strand
AATTATATTCCTTCTTAGAGAAAAATGGTATCTGTGAGGATTTCCAGTCAGGATTTAGACCGTATCATAGTACTGAGACTGCTCTCATTAGAGTTACAAATGACCTGCTCTTATCATGTGATTGTGGTTGTATCTCTCTATTAGTGCTATTGGATCTTAGCGCTGCGTTTAACACTATTGACCACAACATTTTCTTGCATAGACTAGAAAACTTTGTTGGCATTAATGGAAGTGCATTAGCATGGTTCAAATCGTACTTATCTGACCGCCATCAATTCGTAGCAGTGAATGAAGAGGTATCATATCGATCACAAGTGCAGTATTGAGTGCCACAAGGCTCAGTACTAGGGCCGTTACTCTTCACACTTTACATGTTACTCTTGGGAGATATCATCAGGAAACATGGTGTTAGCTTTCACTGTTATGCTGATGATACTCAGCTCTATATTTCTTCACGGCCCGGTGAAACATACCAATTTGAAAAACTAGCGGAATGCCTAGTCGATATAAAAGACTGGATGACGAGTCATTTCTTACTGCTAAATTCTGAAAAAACAGAGGTGTTAATTATAGGACCTAAAAACTCTGCATGTAATGTGGTGGCTTCTGCCGCTGCTGTGAAAAATCACTTTCAAAGTCTTGGGGTTTTTGATGCCAGAAGAGATTTTATTTTCAGACAATAAAACCGAGAAAGCTCTGCAGAACAATCTCCGGAATCTTTTTCTGTACCCTCTTATATACAGTTTTTTTCTCTAGGCGTGTTCAATACATTTCATTAATATTTGTTATGGGGTCACGATGCAGTCAGGAGGGCTTAATTTTATGTTCCGTGAAAGTAAGGGCCCAGCATGTGCTTCACCATATGTCTGCACATTCCATTCTAATACAGATTTCTATACATCCAGGCAAATACACATGATTACAATAGTAGAATAATGTAATACATAAATGGCTATATTCCCATTGATTATACTTGATTAGTTTATATTTTGATTAATAAAAATTTTCCACAGTAATATCCTAAAAAACTCTCTAACACTTGATGGCTGCTCTGTCAATTCTTCGTCATCAGTTAGGAACCTAGGTGTGCTATATGATAGCAATCTTTCCTTAGAAAACCACGTTTCTAGCACTTGTAAAACTGCATTTTTCCATCTCAAAAATATATCTAAATTACGACCTATGCTCTCAATGTCAAATGCAGAAATGTTAATTCATGCATCATGACCTCAATGTTGCTTTGACACAATCTGTATTGTTAAAAGCGCTATATAAATAAAGGTGACTTGACTTGACTTATACGTTTTCCATTCAGAAAGTCCAAATCAATTGTTTTAAGCTCACCATCAGTAGACTTGGTCGGCATTACTGGGAACTCCCACAAAAACATCATATCTGTTTATGCCACGGAGGACAACAAACTATTTGAATTAATTACACTGTTGACCCATCCCTTACACCTTAACCCACTCTTAAGCCTACCCATACCACCAAACCTGTCCCTAACCTTGCCCGTATCCACCTCAATAACAGCAGAAGTGTTTTGCAATACAATATGAATACAATAAGTACATTGAACTTATTTTTTGATGTAAGTACATAGTAGTTAAGGCCACTTAATATAAAGTGGGACCACCTATTAAAACATTTATTTGTTATTATTATTATAGACAATCCCTTTCGAAAATTAACCATGGTTTGATTATAGGAAAAGTATAGTAACCATGTTTTTTTGGCGTATTTATTATCATTGCACTACGTATACCACATAACGTTGCGTTTCAAGGCATTTGAGATGTTACCTATGTTTTGTCAATATACCAATAAAAAGTATGACAGGCTTTTCCCCAGATCTTTATCACTTTAATAAAATTATGCAAAACAAAATGACAAATGTTTACTTTTTAGAATAATGCTGCGTGTTTCAAGGCTCTTCAGGGGACCTTTAACAAATGCTTTGTAGTTGGTGTTATAATTACGATCACTTCACACTTGCTTACATTTAGATTAGGGTGGCCAGACAGTCCCGGGGACAGTCCCGGTTTTTGGTGTCCTGTCCATTTTACAGCACGTTCAAATCAATGATTACTTTCACCAGCTGAGGGCGCTGTGAGCTATACTGATTACTAGTCGTGCGCCGCTAATGTAGCCATGAAGAACTTGGACTAGAGCAGAGCGCTGTTATCATCAATTATCAAAAGAGACACCGTTATTGGTTTCAAGGTAGTCACGTACTAACTATATACATGTTAAAACAAAGTAATACTGTTTGTGTGCACTTTATAACTGGGTATCTTCATTCAACTTCCGCTGTCACAACTCTGATATGAATAATAATAATAATAAAAGAAACAAATAAGCTAAACAATTACACTTGCAGAAAACACATACTTTGTGGTCAAAATTAGCCTAAAATTCAAAATAGTAAGCCTGATTTTCATTTAAAATGTAAAAAGTTGTAATTACTCAGTTTGTGAAATTTTTTTTTGTAAAGTCATGATTTTGTTATAATCCTGTTTTGATTGGTTTACTATTTGCAATAGTTACTATTTACTTTTCATAGTGTGATTTTTGGAGAATTGTAGTCCTATTAATAAACTAGGGTAAGTTTGATCCTTAAACATCATTGTAATAACTCATTATGATATTAACATATGGAAACCAAAACAATTAAAAAACAATTATATAAATGTATAAATATTATATACTTTCCCAGTTTTTAAATTAAATTTTTTTTTTTTTTTTTTTTTTTTGTAGATAATCACAAGTGAGATTTCAGTGATATTTTGATCACTGAACTAGGAAATGTCCCTGGTTTTCATTCCAGAAATCTGATCACCTTAATTTAGATATAAGCCAGAAGTTTTTGAAAAAAAAATAAAAAAATCTCAGTGGTATTGATAGATTTGGGAATCTGCGATTTATCCTTTGGTCAATCCTCAATCTTATCACTTGTATATGTTTTCGATTAAAACTCATTATTTTGAGTGTGTGAACAGGACTTTTATTTTGGTGTGCGACATGATGTCATAAGTCTGCGCCGTGCTCCTGCATCTGTGATTCTGCTGAAGAAAGGTTTGTTTTTAATCCTTTAAATAGTTTAAATCAATGCAGCCAGGTTTAGACAGTTTATAGTGAAGTTTTTAATGAATTAATTATTTCGGAATGTAACATTGTGGTGTGTCTAATACTGTTAATGAAGTTTAGTGTGAGTAACACACAAGTCACAGAAAAGATGCGTCTGATTTCGCTCCCTATCTAGTGAAGCAGTTCAGTGTTTTTGTCTAATCATGTGATTTAAGTGCATTAAATCTCATTCTGACTGTCTCCCTCACTAGTGTGCTGACTACTGAACTAGTGTGCTGACTACTGAACTAGTGTGCTGAATACTGAACTAGGGAGCTGATTGAGACACCCCAGAGATCTAGATTGGGTTTATTATCGTTCTGTTAATTATTCTGATCTTAAACACACAGATAAATTCCTGCTGAAGCGACTGAGAGACACTATTATAAAGATGGTGTTTATTAAAGAGGAGAGAGAAGACATGAAGATTGAAGAAGCTTTCAGAGTCAAACATGAAGATACTGAGGAACAAACTGGTTGGTTTCATTCTCAAAGTCTTTCTTCAGTCATTCTGTGTCATGATTCTCTTTATTTAAACAATGTGGGTCATTCCTGCCTTTCTCACATCATCAAACACTGTTTTTTTAAAGTTCCCCTATTATGCCATTTTCAAGGTTCCTAATATTGTTTTGGGAGTCTCCTACAACAGGTTTACATGCATGCAATGCAAGGTCAAAAAACACTTGTTTTCTCAAAATATGCTTTTAATTTCACCGCATTTCTCAATGATTCGTAAACGATTCGTTCAAAGCAGTTGTGAAATTCAGTCTTTCTAAACCCCTCCTTTCTGTGAGCCTGCTCTGCTCCGATTGGTCAGATGGCCCAGTCCTTTCTTATTGGTCTACCATGTACCGCGTGTTTTGGAGAAGTTTGTGAGGATAACTGCTGTTTATGTGCATCAGACGCTCTAAACACAGGCACATTTGCGTCTTCTGACAACTGTTCACTGATGACGTCGAGCCGCCTTCAGATCGCTGGGTTTCCACACATTCAGAATGCGCAAACCCCCGTCCTTCTTTGGAACGAGGAAGTAGCGGCTAAAGTCCGAAGGAGGAACCTCCTCTACCACTGCCTTTAGGAGGAGAGACGTCACTTCCTGCTCCAGGACAGAAGCCTCTAGGGCAGGGGTTCCCAAACTTTTCCATTCCATGACCCACCGAGATAAGTATAATCTATTTCACGACCCACCAAAACATTTGAGATCAAATAACAATGAGAGGAACGTCTGTTCTTCCACAACAGACAACAAAACTTTTTGGTTGTTAAAATAAAGGTGCGCTCGTTCAAAACAGTTGCGTTCGATCCTTCGCTGGCTGTGCTGATTTAAATCTAGCAGTTCTGTTGTGTTTATGTCGCAAGTTCAGTGATGCAGGTAGTGATGATTCTCTCCGGCCAATCCGTGATCCGTGAGTTCCGTGATCCGTGAGTTTACACGTCATGTTTTGGTAATGGTACGGCTCACTTGGAACCCCAACCGAAGTGGTACTAAAAAAAGTACCAGGTACTGTACCCAGTGGAAACCCCCCTAAAAGTGAACCGTACCGAGCCGTACCGTGCCGTACCATGCAGTGGAAAAGTGCCAAAAGAAGAACAATGTTAACAACAGGAGGATGGAGGACGTTTTGTTCCTCCATTGCGTAAATGTTCAAAAGTGCCTGCACTTCAGCATCTATCGCTGTTCTCCATACTTGCGAAATAAGTTGACACAATGTTTACAGTATGTTTACACAGCGTTTTAAATCATGGCGGGTGAGGCCGTTTTCATACGCGTTTGGCCAATCAATGTCTACTTACGTCACGATTAGTACCAGTTGTGCTGGTTAGACCCTGCTCCGGAGTAGGAGCTAATTTGGTTCTCGAAAAAGGCAATCCGGTACTAAAATCGCACCCAGTTCCGGCGGTGCGAAAACGCCGAAAAGTGGGTAGTTCCACAATTAGTTCTTGTACTATGAAAAGGTTTCCGCGGTGCGAAAGGCCCTATAGTGAAACATGTCCACAGGGCCGGTGCAAGTTCAACTGCCGCTCTAGGCAAAACACTGTCGTGCCGCCACACTCACAATTAAACACAATCTTTACGATGCATGTGAAAGACTTGAGATGTTGTTTATTGATACAATTGCACTAAAATAAAAGCAGACACCAGCATGTTTTCTGATTTTTTTCATAGGCTACTTCAACGTACAAAAAAAGCAACCACCATTAGTACAGCTGCAAATGCAAATGAAGTGTATGTACAGGCCTGAAGTGGCCATCGGAGGATTTGGGAGAATTCCCGGTGAGCACCTCGACATAAATGCTGTTCAGGACGCGAAAAGCACAAGTCTCTGTAGTTCATTTTCAATAAGAGACAAAGAAATCTGTTCCAGACTTCCGGCTGTGCTCGTACAGCTGAAATCCCGTCGCTGGTGTGCACAGCTATTCATAGTGGTTATAAACATCTTAAACATTAATATATGGCGTAAATATTATGCAAGCAATAAGAGTTAGCCTTCCCCTTGCCAAGGGTCGGAAATAACGGGGGTTTGGGATAAAATGCCACCAAATTGGACAATAGTGCCCCTTTACAATTAAACTAAATCTGTTATGGTTGTCATGAATAAAATGAAAATTAATGAGAAGTGTCGATTTGGATAAGCTCATGTTGCATCATATTTATTTTTATGCATTTATACAGCGTTGCGCATTATAACCAGTCACACATGATTATGTTGTGCTTATGAATACAGTGGTCAGGGGTGGGGGCGGGGGAGCATTAAAATAAAATCTATAGAATAAAATCTCTGTCCTTTTTGTCGCCCTAACTGTGCTGCCGCCCTAGGCAGCTACATAGTTCACCAATATGCACGCGCCAGCCCTACGTCCATAAAAACTCGAAACACGCTCACTCCGTGATCAGCACTGCAAGTGTTGTTAAACTCTTCGTGGGGTTCAGAGCAGAAAGTGCATTCACAATCCTTCCGTGTGTGTAGAGCGCAGCAACCCAGCACGTTTTTTAGCACAGCATCAGAAGCAAAGCAGATCTAAAACAGGTTGGAGATTAAAATAATTGTGAAATAGGCAAGGCAAGTTTATTTAAATAGCACATTTCATACACAATGGAAATTCAAAGTGCTTTACATAATATTAATATAAAAAATAATCACAACAATAAAACAAGGAATTTAAAAACTTTCAAAATGAGTTAAAAATTGATTTAAGAGGTTTAAAATGAATTTAAAACCATTAAGAATAGAACATTATTAAACAAAATATAGTGCAAGCAGTTCGGACATGGCACAGTGCTCATTCACAGCTAAGAGTTTTGTGTCTGCATTTAAATGTGACTAATGCTTTAGCACATCTGATTTCTTCTGGAAGCTGACCTACTGAAACTAAGGTCTGTCTCCAGAATCACACCAAGATTCCTGACTTGATTTTTAGTTGTAAGACCCCCTAGAGTCAAGGTATGCATTGATTGATAGCATTTCTATGAAATCTTGGAGCACCTTTCAACACAATCCCTAGATATTCAAAAGACAAGTACTGACCAAATGACACTTGCTTGCATTGATAGACATCTTTAAATAGAGCAGCTACACCTCCACCTCTCCTAACAGTCCTGCAAACACTCATGAAAGTGAAGTTAGGAGGGGCTGTTTCATTGAGGACCGTTGCACTGCAGCTGTCTTCTAGCCATGTTTCATTTAGAAACATAAAATCCAGGTTGTTTGTGGTTATTAAGTCATTGATTAGAAATGATTTATTTTTTAGTGAGCGAATGTTTAAAAATGCTAACTTGATGGTATTGCATTTAGTCTCAACAGCAATATTAGTTTGATGCATAACAGGCCGCAGATTAGATGTGTCAGCCGTACGGCTTGAGAAGGCCTTAGACTTTCTGTCACGTGATAAAACAGAAATAGAGAAAGCTACAGGCACACTGGGTTCCCGCTTGTTCTGTAAACATTTGTGAATGTTGCTGCTATTATAGAATATATATAACATATCACTGAGAGCTGCTATCAGTTGTTTTTGGTTCACCTACAGCAGATGGAGGGTTTGGGCCCTGGCGTTGTGGCAGCGGCCGGAGAGCTCTCACAGGAGGAGGAAGACGAGCTGGGCCCACAGGCTTTGGTGGTTGGGGGGCATGCCGTTTTTTAGTTGATATCTGGGGGCTTGCAGCGAAAGAGTGGGAGAGTTTGGTCCCAGCATAAACCAGTTCCTCCATTTTCTGTGAGAAGCTTAGAAGTGGAGATGTTGGAGAGAGGGATAATGTAGGGCTGTGGCTCTGCTGTTTCTGGTGGCTGTGATATGTTGTCCTGGCTTCCCTGGCTGTTTTCCAGAAAGTCGTCCTTGGGTGCTGAGTCTTGGAGCTGTTCTGATACGTCACAGTCTGTCTGTGATGAGCTCTGTTGGCAGGGCTCAGCTGGGATGGTGTCCATGAGCGGTGCTTGTTGTGGCTGCGTGGTGTTATCAGTGTCCTTGTGGGATGTGTCAACCACATGATGACTCAGAAGCTGATATGAAATCCTGTGGTCACTCATACTCTGTCCAGGTGTGTGTGTGCCATTCAGGTTGAGTAGTTTGGCACACACTACTGAAGGATGACGGATGGAGAAGTAGATGTTGTCCTTTAGCACTCTTGCACCAAGTTTGTTTGGGTGGAGGCCATCCAGTTTAAACAGTTGTCTATGGCCCCAGAAAAGATTGAAGTTGTCGATGAAATTTACTCATTTTAAACTGCAGATTCTTTGTAGCCATGTGTTCAGCCCAAGCAACCGTGAAAACATGTTAACAAATAGGTAAAAAAAAAAAACGGATGTCTCATTTTAAATAAACACTAATAACTGAGATGACAAATTTACTTACTTTTGCAATGGTTAAATAAATGTTCAGCAATATTTTCAAAAGATTTGTGAACTTTGGCACATTTTTTGCCAAATGGCAAGGAAATGATACAAAATTTTGTAAATTTTGTTATGTGGAAATGTTTAAATCTTGTAGTCTTAAAATTTGTGCCCCGCTCACCCCGTACATGTGAAATGCTTTTTACAGACCGTTTACTTACTGGTAGGTAGCCAAATGCATATGAAAGAACAAAAATGGCGCCAAGTTCAAACGGATGATAGAAATGAATGAACATACCTGAAACAGTTTTCATAACATTTGAATTTTGAGGTGTATGCAATCTCATGCAGAATACAGCGCAGTGAAGTGAGAGCGTTTCTTCTCATTAATAATGTGGACCGATCGAGCCTTTTAATAATGACGTCACTCTGAGACCCTCACTGTTATTACAACTCGTGCGCGCCCGTGCTTCAAAACACGTAATGCATTTTATAAATCGTGGACTTAATTGCTATTCAAAAATTGCACTAAGAATATTGTAATTCGTAATTAATGTTGATAGGCTATATCGTGCAGCCCTAGGCTGAACTGTGAGAGTGTGTGTGTCATTGAAACGCAAATTTAGCTGCAGCCAAGTGATTTCGTGCGACCCACCTTGTCCGACTCTGCGACCCACAGTTTAAGAACCCCTGCTCTAGGGTGCGGTTTGTTACAGTGGGATGAACCCCATCAAAATAAGGAGGGTTGCAATGGAACTGGAGCGTGTATTCGAATTGGATTGTGTGGAGGACCCAGCGCAACACACCTGGTAGAAGCCTCCATGTTGCCAGGTGGTGAGACAGAGGTTGCATAAGAATGGGCCCTAGCGGGCCGTCAGACTTTCTATATGGCTGCCCACGAAAAATGGTGGGCACGAAGCCAAAGTTACCGGAGGAAGGCCTGAGGTGTTGGGCCAGTGAAGAGGTTTTTCCCCCTTTTGGGGTCTGGCATAACGGCTGGACCATCTTACATGGGGAGAAAGCCAGACGAGTCTACCGATGTGAGTGAAGCAGCTTGAGCAAGAAGAGGTATTGAGGGGAGATGTCTCCATCTTTCAATACAGGAAGATCTTGCTGGTTACCTAACTCTGTATCCCAAAACGCAGATTTAAGCTCAGAGAGCATCTCAAGATATGCTTTAGCGGTCTGTTCCTCACTCCTGAGATAGGCATAAATCATGCGAGGTGGGGGATATCTCGGCTCTTTACTCCTCCAAGACGTCTCCTTCCTGTGTGCAAGGTGGTCCCTGGGCACCAAGGCAGGAGTAGGAGGTGTGTAGGCCCTCCTAGGCATGAACTGCAGCAGAGTGCCTCTTAGCAGTACGGAATTTATCGACCACTGAGCTTCCGCAAACAAACCTGACTGGGAGATAGGGGTGTCCAGTAGGAAAACCTTCTCCTTTAGGCGAATCTTAGTGAGATTTAACCGAAGATGGTGTTCAACTGCGTGTGCAGTGTGCTTAGTTGCATGTAGCTCCTTGATCCCCTCCGGTATCAGGCCCCCAACCTCGTCCATTTCCTTAAGGACGTCCGCTTGGTAGGCCTGAACAATGGCCATGGTATGAAGCACCATACCTGCCTGACCAGCCGCTATGTAGGATTTTCCCACAAGGGCAGAATGGTCTTACAAGGCTTAGAAAGAAGAAGAGGACGGGACTTCCAAGATTGAGCGGAAGGCGGCAAAAGGTTATTGGCCAGTGTGTCCTCAACCACTGGAATCCTAGTATAGCCCGGCTTCACAAAACCAACCAGGTTGGTGAAGTCAGAGGGCGACGCATTCATCAGACAAATAGAAAAAGGCTCCATCCAGGGTCTTAAAATCTCATGATGAAGTTCAACGAAAAATGGCAGCTTTCTCCGAATGGGGCATGAATTAGATTGGCCTCTCAGAAAACGCTCCTCAAGCTTAGAGGATTGGGAGTTGCTCACCAGGCCACTCGATGTTAAGCTTCTTTGTAGCACACGCTAGTTCGTGGACGTACTCGTGGTCCTCCATTCCAAAGGAGTACCTCTGGACTGGGGCATAAATAATCCTGGAGAAATTCCACCGGTGAACCGGCACGGAGCCATCAGGTTGGCATGATTCTATACGGGTTCACACAGTCAGCACTGCCAGAGGACATTTCCCATTGCATCATCACGATGCAGCTTTAAGTGAACCTATGAAAGAGAATGCATTTCTCTTTAGTATCTTGTTTAGTATGTGCAGGAAGAAGTGCTTTATCCTTTAAGTAAAGGTTAATTTGACCCATGAGAACAGATCACAGCCTCAACCCAGAAGTGCCAGATTTGTGCCCATTGTACAGTATATCAGTAATCTTGAATACTTGTTGCAACATAAAAAGTCCAGTTCTTTCCAATTTTTAAGTAACAACTGTGAAATTTATCTGAAAATCAGATTTGCCTTGTTTTGGTTTTGTATAGTAAAAACCCACTTTGTTGACACCATTCTTCTTGTTAAATCCTGGGATCTGCGGTATATTTTGGACCTCCCATCTGCAGCAAAGGTAAAATTGGCTGATCCTGCTGTATTAGTGTTGGGACCTGTGGGATCCCAATCCATCATTCTACTGTGAGTTTTTATGAAGGGTTTGATAACTGGCAGCTTGAAAGTATTTGGGATGTGTCCTAGAGAAAGTGGAGATGTCTAATGTCTAATGGTTTTCATGTTGTTGTGCCATTAAACTGGTGTTATCATGTTTTTGTTTCTGTTCACCCTAGACCTGATGGCACTGAAAGAGGAGAGTCAAGAACTGAATGAAATGGAAGAGAAAGATCAGGTTGACAAATGTAATGATTTCATGATTAAAGAAAAATCTTTTTGTTACTCATCAACTCATAAAACAGAAACTAAAAACCTTCAAGTTCAGATGAGAGTTCACACTGGAGAGAAGCCTTTCACCTGTCAACACTGTGGAAAGAGTCTCAGAAGAAAACAAAGCCTTAAATTCCACTTGAAAATCCACACAGGAGAGAATCTGTTTACATGCCGTCAGTGTGGAAGGAGTTTTACACAGAAAAAAAACCTTGATACCCACATGAGAATTCACACTGGAGAGAAGCCTTACTCCTGCAAACTGTGTTGGAAGAGCTTCTCACGAAAAGGAAATCTGAAAACTCACATGAGAGTTCACACTGGAGAGAAGCCGTTTGTGTGTGATCAGTGTGGGAAGAGTTTTAAACAGAAAAGAGAACTTGATGTCCACATGACAATTCACACTGCAGCGAAACCGTTTGTTTGTGATCAGTGTGAAAAGAGTTTCAAATATAAAACACACCTTAATAACCACATGAAGATTCACTCGGGAGAGAACTGTTTTATATGTCATCAGTGTGAAAAGAGTTTCTCACACAGATCAAACTTTGAGAATCACTTAAGAATTCACACTGGAGAGAAGCCGTTCACCTGCCCTCAGTGTGGAAAGAGCTTCACAATTAAAGGAAACCTTAAGATTCACATGAGAGTTCACACTGGAGAGAAACATTACAAGTGTCTTCAGTGTGAGAAGAGTTTCACATATCACACAGAACTGAAACGGCATTTGCAAACTCATTCTGCAAAGAAACTGCCATTGTCCTCAGTGTGATGAGGTTTAGAAAAAGAAGCGATTTCAACAATCATCTGTGCATTCACTCTGGAGAAAGACTGTTTTGATTGTGATCAGTCTAATGAAAACATCACACTTATACATACATATTAAAGTCATGTAATTGTCAGATCCTGTTTGTGTTCTTTGTTAAGTTACAAAATAGTCGATTAAAGTTGCCGTTTTTTAGTTGATATCTGGGGGCTTGCAGCGAAAGAGTGGGAGAGTTTGGTCCCAGCATACACCTGTTCCTCCATTTTCTGTGAGAAGCTTAGAAGTGGAGATGTTGGAGAGAGGGATAATGTGTCTGGTGAGCAGGGCTGTGGCTCTGCTGTTTCTGGTGGCTGTGATATGTTGTCCTGGCTTCCCTGGCTGTTTTCCAGAAAGTCGTCCTTGGGTGCTGAGTCTTGGAGCTGTTCTGATACGTCACAGTCTGTCTGTGATGAGCTCTGTTGGCAGGGCTCAGCTGGGATGGTGTCCATGAGCGGTGCTTGTTGTGGCTGCGTGGTGTTATCAGTGTCCTTGTGGGATGTGTCAACCACATGATGACTCAGAAGCTGATATGAAATCCTGTGGTCACTCATACTCTGTCCAGGTGTGTGTGTGCCATTCAGGTTGAGTAGTTTGGCACACACTACTGAAGGATGACGGATGGAGAAGTAGATGTTGTCCTTTAGCACTCTTGCACCAAGTTTGTTTGGGTGGAGGCCATCCAGTTTAAACAGTTGTCTATGGCCCCAGAAAAGATTGAAGTTGTCGATGAAATTTACTCCTTTTAAACTGCAGATTCTTTGTAGCCATGTGTTCAGCCCAAGCAACCGTGAAAACATGTTAACAAATAGGTAAAAAAAAAAAACGGATGTCTCATTTTAAATAAACACTAATAACTGAGATGACAAATTTACTTACTTTTGCAATGGTTAAATAAATGTTCAGCAATATTTTCAAAAGATTTGTGAACTTTGGCACATTTTTTGCCAAATGGCAAGGAAATGATACAAAATTTTGTAAATTTTGTTATGTGGAAATGTTTAAATCTTGTAGTCTTAAAATTTGTGCCCCGCTCACCCCGTACATGTGAAATGCTTTTTACAGACCGTTTACTTACTGGTAGGTAGCCAAATGCATATGAAAGAACAAAAATGGCGCCAAGTTCAAACGGATGATAGAAATGAATGAACATACCTGAAACAGTTTTCATAACATTTGAATTTTGAGGTGTATGCAATCTCATGCAGAATACAGCGCAGTGAAGTGAGAGCGTTTCTTCTCATTAATAATGTGGACCGATCGAGCCTTTTAATAATGACGTCACTCTGAGACCCTCACTGTTATTACAACTCGTGCGCGCCCGTGCTTCAAAACACGTAATGCATTTTATAAATCGTGGACTTAATTGCTATTCAAAAATTGCACTAAGAATATTGTAATTTGTAATTAATGTTGATAGGCTATATCGTGCAGCCCTAGGCTGAACTGTGAGAGTGTGTGTGTCATTGAAACGCAAATTTAGCTGCAGCCAAGTGATTTCGTGCGACCCACCTTGTCCGACTCTGCGACCCACAGTTTAAGAACCCCTGCTCTAGGGTGCGGTTTGTTACAGTGGGATGAACCCCATCAAAATAAGGAGGGTTGCAATGGAACTGGAGCGTGTATTCGAATTGGATTGTGTGGAGGACCCAGCGCAACACACCTGGTAGAAGCCTCCATGTTGCCAGGTGGTGAGACAGAGGTTGCATAAGAATGGGCCCTAGCGGGCCGTCAGACTTTCTATATGGCTGCCCACGAAAAATGGTGGGCACGAAGCCAAAGTTACCGGAGGAAGGCCTGAGGTGTTGGGCCAGTGAAGAGGTTTTTCCCCCTTTTGGGGTCTGGCATAACGGCTGGACCATCTTACATGGGGAGAAAGCCAGACGAGTCTACCGATGTGAGTGAAGCAGCTTGAGCAAGAAGAGGTATTGAGGGGAGATGTCTCCATCTTTCAATACAGGAAGATCTTGCTGGTTACCTAACTCTGTATCCCAAAACGCAGATTTAAGCTCAGAGAGCATCTCAAGATATGCTTTAGCGGTCTGTTCCTCACTCCTGAGATAGGCATAAATCATGCGAGGTGGGGGATATCTCGGCTCTTTACTCCTCCAAGACGTCTCCTTCCTGTGTGCAAGGTGGTCCCTGGGCACCAAGGCAGGAGTAGGAGGTGTGTAGGCCCTCCTAGGCATGAACTGCAGCAGAGTGCCTCTTAGCAGTACGGAATTTATCGACCACTGAGCTTCCGCAAACAAACCTGACTGGGAGATAGGGGTGTCCAGTAGGAAAACCTTCTCCTTTAGGCGAATCTTAGTGAGATTTAACCGAAGATGGTGTTCAACTGCGTGTGCAGTGTGCTTAGTTGCATGTAGCTCCTTGATCCCCTCCGGTATCAGGCCCCCAACCTCGTCCATTTCCTTAAGGACGTCCGCTTGGTAGGCCTGAACAATGGCCATGGTATGAAGCACCATACCTGCCTGACCAGCCGCTATGTAGGATTTTCCCACAAGGGCAGAATGGTCTTACAAGGCTTAGAAAGAAGAAGAGGACGGGACTTCCAAGATTGAGCGGAAGGCGGCAAAAGGTTATTGGCCAGTGTGTCCTCAACCACTGGAATCCTAGTATAGCCCGGCTTCACAAAACCAACCAGGTTGGTGAAGTCAGAGGGCGACGCATTCATCAGACAAATAGAAAAAGGCTCCATCCAGGGTCTTAAAATCTCATGATGAAGTTCAACGAAAAATGGCAGCTTTCTCCGAATGGGGCATGAATTAGATTGGCCTCTCAGAAAACGCTCCTCAAGCTTAGAGG
The DNA here is from genome assembly GCF_001515645.1 of Sinocyclocheilus grahami. Classification (NCBI taxonomy): domain Eukaryota; kingdom Metazoa; phylum Chordata; class Actinopteri; order Cypriniformes; family Cyprinidae; genus Sinocyclocheilus; species Sinocyclocheilus grahami. The sequence goes on along the minus strand of NW_015507456.1, from coordinate 27,279 downwards.
ATTGGGAGTTGCTCACCAGGCCACTCGATGTTAAGCTTCTTTGTAGCACACGCTAGTTCGTGGACGTACTCGTGGTCCTCCATTCCAAAGGAGTACCTCTGGACTGGGGCATAAATAATCCTGGAGAAATTCCACCGGTGAACCGGCACGGAGCCATCAGGTTGGCATGATTCTATACGGGTTCACACAGTCAGCACTGCCAGAGGACATTTCCCATTGCATCATCACGATGCAGCTTTAAGTGAACCTATGAAAGAGAATGCATTTCTCTTTAGTATCTTGTTTAGTATGTGCAGGAAGAAGTGCTTTATCCTTTAAGTAAAGGTTAATTTGACCCATGAGAACAGATCACAGCCTCAACCCAGAAGTGCCAGATTTGTGCCCATTGTACAGTATATCAGTAATCTTGAATACTTGTTGCAACATAAAAAGTCCAGTTCTTTCCAATTTTTAAGTAACAACTGTGAAATTTATCTGAAAATCAGATTTGCCTTGTTTTGGTTTTGTATAGTAAAAACCCACTTTGTTGACACCATTCTTCTTGTTAAATCCTGGGATCTGCGGTATATTTTGGACCTCCCATCTGCAGCAAAGGTAAAATTGGCTGATCCTGCTGTATTAGTGTTGGGACCTGTGGGATCCCAATCCATCATTCTACTGTGAGTTTTTATGAAGGGTTTGATAACTGGCAGCTTGAAAGTATTTGGGATGTGTCCTAGAGAAAGTGGAGATGTCTAATGTCTAATGGTTTTCATGTTGTTGTGCCATTAAACTGGTGTTATCATGTTTTTGTTTCTGTTCACCCTAGACCTGATGGCACTGAAAGAGGAGAGTCAAGAACTGAATGAAATGGAAGAGAAAGATCAGGTTGACAAATGTAATGATTTCATGATTAAAGAAAAATCTTTTTGTTACTCATCAACTCATAAAACAGAAACTAAAAACCTTCAAGTTCAGATGAGAGTTCACACTGGAGAGAAGCCTTTCACCTGTCAACACTGTGGAAAGAGTCTCAGAAGAAAACAAAGCCTTAAATTCCACTTGAAAATCCACACAGGAGAGAATCTGTTTACATGCCGTCAGTGTGGAAGGAGTTTTACACAGAAAAAAAACCTTGATACCCACATGAGAATTCACACTGGAGAGAAGCCTTACTCCTGCAAACTGTGTTGGAAGAGCTTCTCACGAAAAGGAAATCTGAAAACTCACATGAGAGTTCACACTGGAGAGAAGCCGTTTGTGTGTGATCAGTGTGGGAAGAGTTTTAAACAGAAAAGAGAACTTGATGTCCACATGACAATTCACACTGCAGCGAAACCGTTTGTTTGTGATCAGTGTGAAAAGAGTTTCAAATATAAAACACACCTTAATAACCACATGAAGATTCACTCGGGAGAGAACTGTTTTATATGTCATCAGTGTGAAAAGAGTTTCTCACACAGATCAAACTTTGAGAATCACTTAAGAATTCACACTGGAGAGAAGCCGTTCACCTGCCCTCAGTGTGGAAAGAGCTTCACAATTAAAGGAAACCTTAAGATTCACATGAGAGTTCACACTGGAGAGAAACCTTACAAGTGTCTTCAGTGTGAGAAGAGTTTCACATATCACACAGAACTGAAACGGCATTTGCAAACTCATTCTGCAAAGAAACTGCCATTGTCCTCAGTGTGATGAGGTTTAGAAAAAGAAGCGATTTCAACAATCATCTGTGCATTCACTCTGGAGAAAGACTGTTTTGATTGTGATCAGTCTAATGAAAACATCACACTTATACATACATATTAAAGTCATGTAATTGTCAGATCCTGTTTGTGTTCTTTGTTAAGTTACAAAATAGTCGATTAAAGTGTGCTGTTTGTGCTACATTCAAGTGTTGATGTTAGCGTAAAGTGTTATGTTTTGTTGTTGTTTAAAAGCAGAGGTTCTTCTATGTTCAGACATTCATACAACAAAATATTCTGGGAGCCTTTTTTTGTGAAAATGATCAAAAATGCTGGCAACTTAAAAAAAAACACGTGCAGGGAAAAATTTTAAATTCAGTTCAGGGTCAATTTTAAGTATAAAATCAAATACTTCAATGGGAACATAGTATGCTTAATGTGTAAACATAATACATAAATAATAGATTATAAGTACAATATTAAGTTCACTTAAAGAAAACTGGAGGAGGGGCTATCAGACACCATTATTAATGACAAAATCACCTTATAAAATTCATACACTACACGGTTGAGTGCATAGTGCGTCATTTGGGACGCCACTATTGTCTGGTCTCAGGCTAATAGTTAGCTTCATCTTAACTTTATCTACATACTTACATTGGCTTCTTTGACTTACTTTTGATATGTCCTTGGTAGAAAGCCAGTCACAATCACTGTTAGCATTTCGTTGAGACTACAGTTTTTGTAGCCCTCCAGAGTCTCATTTTGTCTCTCGACACCATTGTTGGTGTAGACGGCCACTCTGAGACTTTCTCCTCTGAAGACACAAACCCATCTCTGATTTAGAAAAGACAACAGTGGTAAATACTCATACCTTTTAGAAGTGAAATACAAAGCCGAAATGGATAATTCGTTCACTTGAATATGTGTTATCTGCATGTGGGCGGGAATGAAACGCCCCTTTCCGCTGACTGGCCAATCAAACATCAAATGTGCCATCATCAGTTCTTCCAATAATCATCCAGTGTTATAGATGTACAAGTCCTTAACGCGTTTATTGCAACAACATTTCATCTTTCTCTCATCAAACAACCAGAATAACAAACGCCTGTGTAGGGCTCTAAATTACCTATTAAAATAGGTAGCCACTTTGATTTTTATTCCTGAATGAATCAGTATTTTGAACGAAACACAATGGCTTGCCGCCACCTACTGTCGATAATGTTTGCATATTTTCACTTCATTTTGTCATTGTTCTGTATTTAAAATGTTATTATAGCATCTATTTAAAATCGCATTCATCCTTTGCTGGGCCTCTTAAAAAAAATGTGGGGGCATAAATTAAGAGTATACCCACTGGATGATATTTTGTATAAGGACAGTAACGGTTTAATGAAGATCATAACACTAAATATTTATACTTAAAATATATAAATATACAGTGGGGAAAAAAAGTATTTAGTCAGCCACCAATTGTGCAAGTTCTCCCACTTAAAAAGATGAGAGAGGCCTGTAATTTTCATCATAGGTATACCTCAACTATGAGAGACAAAATGAGAAAAAAAATCCAGAAAATCACATTGTAGGATTTTTAAAGAATTTATTTTGCAAATTATGGTGGAAAATAAGTATTTGGTCAATAACAAAATTTCATCTCAATACTTTGTTATATACCCTTTGTTGGCAATGACAGAGGTCAAACGTTTTCTGACTTGCACGATTGGTGGCTGACTAAATACTTTTTTGCCCCACTGTAACTAAATCAAATCTGCACCCAACATATACCACACATGTTTTTTAACGCATCGCATGCGGATTTTAATGCGCCACACCCTTCTTTTAATGCACCACCTCAGCTTAGTCATACATACATATACATATAGTAATCTTACCGTGAATGAAAAAAAACAAAACATGAACACTGACACAGAAGCTAGGATAGGTGTGGTATGTGTTGGGTAGGTGTCATTATTACATTGTTATTATTACTATTGTTATTACATAATTATTATTATAGCTAGTACTACTTAATATTACTACTATTATTCCGATTGTCATTGCTGTTTATTTTCATTGCTGTTATTATAATTGCTGTTCTACTGCTGTTTTGTGTTTTTTGTTCACCGTATATTGTATGTTTTGCACTCTTAATAAAAAAAAAAAAAGAAAGTGAGTATACCCACTTCTCCAGACACCACAACACCACTGCAATAAATGCGTTAAGAACCCGTACATCTACATAACGGCACGTTTGATGTTTGGTTGGCCAATCATCAGAAAGGGGCGTTTAATTCCCACCCACATGCAGAGTTTTATCCATTTTGGCTTTGTTGTATTTCGTTTTGGTGCATAATGGGGAGCAAAACACACAAAACAAGGAACAGAGTGTGATATAACTCCCCCCTCCTGGAAGGCGTGTCCCGCGCCATACAACATCCAACGGGGAGGGGGGGGTGGGTGCTCTGGACGCCTCTAGGAGCAGGGTTCCAGGACAGAAGGCCTCCAGGGCGGCGCCCGTTCCGGGACTCATGGCGGAGCAGGCAGCTCGGGGAGCCATGGCGGGTCAGGCAGACTAGGAGGCCATGGCGGATCAGACAGTTCAGGAGGCCATGTCTGAGCAGACAATTCAGGAGGCAATGGCGGAGCCGCCTCCAAGGCCCCAGCCCCCGCCCTGGCCTCTGCGGCTGGAGCCCTACTACCCCCCCCCCCCAAAATACTTGGGAAAGATTACGAGCTCCGAGGCCCTCCGTGGGCCAGGCATAGGCACCGCAGCCCTCTGTGGGCTAAACACAGGAACAGGAGCCCTCTGTGGGCTACATTCGGGAACAGGAGCCCTCACTGGGCTAGATTCAGGGACTGGGAAGCACTTTCGAGAGCTGGCACTGGAGCGAGCTCTGTGGCTGGAGTCGACACTGGAGCGAGCTCTGGGGCTCGAGACGACACTGAAGCGAACACTCGGGCGCGCTCTCGGGCGAGGAAGAGGGCCCTGAGCCAGTCATTTCTCCTCTTCCTCCTCTTCTGATTACGGGTGAACTGGGAAGCCGGCGGGCTTGAGAGAGCCACGGCCAGCAGGCTTGACTTCGTAGCGACCGGTGGGCTTGACAACGGCGCGGCGAAGCGTGAGGCGGTTTCCATGCCGTGGGGAAAAACAGGAAAACAAAACACTTTCAAAACCAAAAAACAAACACGGGGAGAAGGGGTGGCGCTTACGGTCTCTGATCCGGTATTCTGTCACGGTTGCACTACTGTGAGGAGTGCGGAGCGAGGAACGAAGGAGACAAGGAGTACATCAATCGAGAGATTTTAATGAATGCAAGGGATATACATATATACTGTATATATTAATCCTGAGAATTTTTCTACAAACAATAACAAAACGAAATCAGTTGAGCCCAATTAGATATGAATATTGAAAAGTAAGACCCGATATTTTATCAAGATGTTGATATTTGCATTTAGATATGTAATGCAAAAGGCCACATGAAAGAAAAAAAACATTGTTTCTGTGGGGTTCAGCGTTTTCCTTCTGAAGTCTGGACCATTTTTATATTTTGCTTAAAATAAGTATCTACTAAAAACAACAAAACAATGCACATAATAATCAAACACCCTCATCATGAGCAGAAAACAAAGTTAACTAGCAATTCCAATGTTTAAGTTGTCTTTCCTTGCCATCTACTAATAATTTTACCAATTGTAACAATTATATAATTATTTTGAAATGCTCTTAGCACACTGATTAAATGCTAAATGTAGATGAAAAAGTCACCACAAACCTGGTTTGAACGGTCAGAGTCATAGGCTATGTATGACAGATAAAAAAATAACTGTATTTGCAGCATTGAGTTTTAGTGAAAGTAACCATAATTTTACTGCTCAGTCTTTTTGCTACTGTTGTTACAATAACCGCATCATCTACAGCCTCTGCCAACTGCAGCTGCTCCACATCAGCCTCTAGTACCATCATCTCCGCCATGGCCTGTTACCCTGCCTGCTCCGTTAGACCTCCTCATCTCTCTGGCACCACTTTGGACAAGAGTCCATCTACCTCCTGCCTCCTGCCTGCCAAGCAGTCAGTCCTGTCTCCGCTGCCACCTGTCATCCTCTCAGCTCACCTTCAGCCTGCCATCTCTTATGTGGGTTCGCATCGGGTCTTCCAGTCACAAGCTGCGCTCAGGTGTGAGGATCCTCTGTCTCCGCCTCCCACCACTGGATCCCTGACTCCACCTCGGCCCTGTGACCCATCGACTCAGCCTTGGTGCCTAGCTCCCTCTTGGCCCATCATCCCACCAGCTCCACTGGGCTCCCATGTCTCTCCGGCTCCACCTTGGTCAGTTGTCGATCATCCACCGCCTCAGGATTCCACTCCTCTGGCTTCACCCCGTCCCTCCATCCCTCTGGCTCTGTCAGGCTCCTCCTTCCCTCCGGCTTAATTTTTATCCTCAGTCACTCCGGCTCCACTGTGGTCTTCCGGAACCACGTCTTCGCCTCGGTCACTGGAGCCGGCTGCTCCGCCTTGGCCCTCCGGATCTTCAGTGTCGCCCAGGCTCCGTGTCTGCTCAGCTTCGTCTGGGTCTCCACCATCGGCGTTATCCTTCGTTGCCTCCCTGGTCCTGCTTGCTCCATTCTCCACCCCTTCACCACTCCTGTCTTCTATCCACCCTACTCTTCTGCCATCCCTTCACCCACTCCTGCCTCCTTCATAGACTGTTGGTGCGAGGTCGCTCCTTTCCGGAGGAGGTTGATCTGTCACAGTTTAGTTCTGTTTAAGTCTTGTTTTTGTCTTGTGACCCAGTTTTCATTGTGTTCCCTTCCTTAATTAGTTAATTTGCACACCTGTTTGCGAAATTCATTAAATGTGTTGAATTTGTTACCTTGCCTTGTCGTGCCCTTTCTCCCCACACACGCCGTGGCACTAACTCACCTTCTTACGCCATGGCCATTGTTTCAATTGTTTCCTATTTAAATTCTTTTGATGGCAAATAGACACAAATGTGGCCTGTTATTTTCTATGATTTTTTCATAGTAAAAAAACAGCAGTTGGGAGATTTGTGATTGTTATTACACCAAGGAATCCGTAATCTTAAGACACATCAATACTAAAAGGTATAAGAAATCTACCCTTTAAACACAATACCAAATGTCACAAAAAGTGCACCCATCTTACTTGTAAGACCCTTTAAATTACAAAGAACATCAACTGTAACTGTATGACATTAAAGCAGAAAGTCCTAATCCAAAAAAGTCCTTTTCATCAGCCTAAAATGTTAAAGTACTCCTGTGGTGAAACTAAAGTTTTTAATGTTGATAATATGTCTGTGTTTTGTTTTTAATATGCTTTGAGACAAGCCATGTGCAAATTCAGTCATCACCATTGCGGAGTATTTTCTCCTTAAAACGGCGAGTACCACAGAACAGGCACAATATCATCATTGACTACAGGTGGACTTTAAGACTTATCATTGAAATTAACTGCAGCTGTCTACCTGCCATGTGCAATTAAAAGATTAGTCCTGCTTTTGTTCATTCCTTAACTATTCAAAAGTGTGTTGAAAAAACAATACAAATTTACCATTTTCCAACTACAAAGATATGCATTATTATATAAGTGTATGTAAATGAATGGTACTGAGAAAACTTGACGGAGCTCAAACTCAAAACACACGGCAGCAACAAACAGGTGTAATAAGCTGTTCCATACCTTTGTTACTATTAGTGTTGTTAGACGGACTGTTTTAATTTTAGTTTTAGTCTAGTCTTTGTGTGAATCTGTCATTTTAGTCATTTTAGTCTAGTTTTAGTCGACGAAAACTGATGACATTGACATTTAGTCTAGTCAATGAAAATTGTATTTTAGTCTCTTTTTAGAAATGCAATTCTATTTAACCCAGTCAATATAGTATAAGTACCTAATGTTAGTAGTATAGATGAAACCAACATTTTCTTTTAGCCAAACCCATTTCAAACAAGGTAATCTTATTATATTATTGTTATCTTATAGACTCAAGAATACATCCATTCCAGACACGGAAGACGCTCTGATTTGAATTTACAACATTTATTTTACCAACCAAACATGTTAGAAGTACACACACATATATTTAAATAAAGACGAACCCCGGCTGGCCGGCCATCGGTCCCTTTCTCTGTGTCAGACTTAACTTTGTTTGGTTTTCGTCTTCTAAATAATGCCGCGAGTGGGGCTTGAGCGTCTGCGCAGTGCGACCTGATGCACTGAAACAAAAACAGAAATACTGCAAAATAATAATAATAACGCGACTAAACGAGACGAAATAGCATTATAACATTTCGTTTCGTCTCGTTTTGGTCAACGAAAATGAAGAGACATTTTAACATAGTTTTTATTTTGTAAACCACATTTAGTCTTGTTTTCATTCGTCAACAATATTGCATTATACATTTAATTATAGTCATCGTCACATGACCAGAATTTATGTTGCGTCTCGTCTCGTTTTCGTCACGTGATAAAGTTTCGTTGACGACTATATTTAGTCATAATTTTCGTTGACGAAAGCAACACTAGTTACTATTGATAAATCGTTCCACAAACCCTGACTTGTCACTTGAAGACAAAAAATATGGCCTTGTTTCGTCAGCAGGCCGTATCCTCTTACTCCTTTTGGACATTATTCTGTAAAAAATAAAGCAATTAATAAAGCAATCAAACAATTTCAAAATTTAATATTCAGTGGTTTTTAGTGGTGTCACCGGAACCCCATGTATAATAATGATGACCAAGGCCAGACCACAGATATAAAACAGTAGTTATATCTAATTATCTATACTGTAAATATTGTAAGACACATCATTATCAGTCTGCAATTAAAAGCTAGCGATCTAGAACTACCTGTTGCTCACATAAAGAGACTCTTCTGTTTGTACAACGTTAAACTACATGGAACTTCTAGTTGGAAATGCAATCAGACCGTCCGTGACCGAATATAAACGGCCCCTCCCGTTCCATGGGCCTGTCTCCGTTAGTGTGTATCTGCGGCAATACCACATTATCAGAAAAGGGGGGCGATAGAGAGCACAAAACACACACACACACACGCACCCATACTGTACTTTAAAATCAGTGTGGGGCCTGCTATTTTGGCTCCCACAAGGCTGTTAGGCCCCATATTGTAGATGTGCTCCTGGTCACCGGGCCCAACAAAGTAAGAAATACAAGTACACACACACACACAAATATTTAACCACATTGCTCCTATTAAACAAAACTGCTGAATCATCACAAACCTTCTCAGACACAACCTAAACATCAAGCTCAATCTTATTTGACTCTTCTTTTGTCATGTTTTACTCCAAACCATTTTTGTACAGGTGGAAAAACATGATTTTAAATGGTAACTTAAAAATGCGATTAAATATGAATTGAATATTAAATAGATTATCTGTTCTTAAATACAAGATGAAAACAATTTACAGTATAAGGCAAAGAGGACATTAAAGCAGATGCTGACTTACATGGAAAGGATATTACAGGGAAAAAAATACAAACTTTGAATGTTAGTTTGAATATTAGACGTGCCTTATCAACAAACCAATATAAAGCTTAACGTTAATTAACGATATAACATTTTCTGTTTAGTTTAACCTCCTAGTTGTCTAAGCAGTTTAAAGCACTGCTCTGAGAATGATGCTCTGTGCCACTAGAGGGAGCACCATTGTTTTTACAGAGGCATTAAAATCAGCTGACTAATGAAAGTGAAAGAAAAGAAAAGAAAAGAAAAGAAGCAGCTCCGTTGAGAGGCTTTAAACAACGGCCGCTTATTTTGTGGTAAGTTCAGAACATATTCTTTTTGTAACCATGTAGTCATATGCTAAATGACCTGCTATTTGGGTTTTTGGTTTTGTTTATATGGAATTTCAAACCCAAACCGTTACATTGGACTGCTTAACAGCTCTGACCAAAATGGCAGAAACATCAAGAAATAGTCTTTAACAGGACAGCTCATTAGTCATCGTCACATGACCAGAATTTATGTTGCGTCTCGTCTCGTTTTCGTCACGTGATAAAGTTTCGTTGACGACTATATTTAGTCATAATTTTCGTTGACGAAAGCAACACTAGTTACTATTGATAAATCGTTCCACAAACCCTGACTTGTCACTTGAAGACAAAAAATATGGCCTTGTTTCGTCAGCAGGCCGTATCCTCTTACTCCTTTTGGACATTATTCTGTAAAAAATAAAGCAATTAATAAAGCAATCAAACAATTTCAAAATTTAATATTCAGTGGTTTTTAGTGGTGTCACCGGAACCCCATGTATAATAATGATGACCAAGGCCAGACCACAGATATAAAACAGTAGTTATATCTAATTATCTATACTGTAAATATTGTAAGACACATCATTATCAGTCTGCAATTAAAAGCTAGCGATCTAGAACTACCTGTTGCTCACATAAAGAGACTCTTCTGTTTGTACAACGTTAAACTACATGGAACTTCTAGTTGGAAATGCAATCAGACCGTCCGTGACCGAATATAAACGGCCCCTCCCGTTCCATGGGCCTGTCTCCGTTAGTGTGTATCTGCGGCAATACCACATTATCAGAAAAGGGGGGCGATAGAGAGCACAAAACACACACACACACACGCACCCATACTGTACTTTAAAATCAGTGTGGGGCCTGCTATTTTGGCTCCCACAAGGCTGTTAGGCCCCATATTGTAGATGTGCTCCTGGTCACCGGGCCCAACAAAGTAAGAAATACAAGTACACACACACACACAAATATTTAACCACATTGCTCCTATTAAACAAAACTGCTGAATCATCACAAACCTTCTCAGACACAACCTAAACATCAAGCTCAATCTTATTTGACTCTTCTTTTGTCATGTTTTACTCCAAACCATTTTTGTACAGGTGGAAAAACATGATTTTAAATGGTAACTTAAAAATGCGATTAAATATGAATTGAATATTAAATAGATTATCTGTTCTTAAATACAAGATGAAAACAATTTACAGTATAAGGCAAAGAGGACATTAAAGCAGATGCTGACTTACATGGAAAGGATATTACAGGGAAAAAAATACAAACTTTGAATGTTAGTTTGAATATTAGACGTGCCTTATCAACAAACCAATATAAAGCTTAACGTTAATTAACGATATAACATTTTCTGTTTAGTTTAACCTCCTAGTTGTCTAAGCAGTTTAAAGCACTGCTCTGAGAATGATGCTCTGTGCCACTAGAGGGAGCACCATTGTTTTTACAGAGGCATTAAAATCAGCTGACTCTAATGAAAGTGAAAGAAAAGAAAAGAAAAGAAAAGAAAAGAAGCAGCTCCGTTGAGAGGCTTTAAACAACGGCCGCTTATTTTGTGGTAAGTTCAGAACATATTCTTTTTGTAACCATGTAGTCATATGCTAAATGACCTGCTATTTGGGTTTTTGGTTTTGTTTATATGGAATTTCAAACCCAAACCGTTACATTGGACTGCTTAACAGCTCTGACCAAAATGGCAGAAACATCAAGAAATAGTGTTTAACAGGACAGCTCATTATTGACTTATTATCATACATTCCAAGTGTTCTGGGGGGCATACGGTTTAGTGAAAATGAAAACTGAAGTAAATAATGACAATGTCATTTTGGTGTGAACTATCCTTTTAAGTAGATTACTTTTGATATTTACTCAGACCTAAGGCTAGTTCACACCAAGAATGATAAAGGATCAATATCACGTGTGAAATCTCTCTATGTCAGCATGATACTGATATAGAGGGATGTCGCTTTATTACAAGTGTGATATTACATTTATACAACAGTTCGACAACACAAGCATGTAAATAAATAAGAAACAACCACGGAGTGTCTTAAAAAACGTTTGTATGTGGAACTACTTCCTTCCGCCATGGATTCAAATCTGAAGTTGATGGTTTAACAGATGAGCACAAGCCTCTGTTACTAATTTGAAAATGTCTCCAGGTTACATTCAGTATTTCAAGATGGTCTCTGAACGTTGTGTGCAGCTAGCTGGCGCTACAGGGGAATGTGTACATTCATGCCATAATACTGCGAAAGGTGCTTGGCAAGCAGAGACATTAGAAATGCAGATAGAATGATCTAGCCTTGAGGTCATTAAAGCATGAATGAAGTTTTCTTCAAAAACTGATTTTTAAAAAAAAAATTGATTTAAAATTAATTTAAAACAGTTGAAAATAGAAAATGATTATACATAAAATACAGTGCAATCAGTTCGGACATCGCACAGTGTTCATTCAATAAATGCACAGCTAAACAGATGAGATTTGAGTCTGCATTTAAATGTGGCTAATGTTTTAGCACATCTGGGCCCGTATTCACAAAACATCTTAAGGCTAAAAGTAGCTCATAACTCGCCGATTTAGGAGAAAATCTTAAAAATAATGGGCGTGTCAGTCCTAAATTTAGGACTCCTAAATTTTTGTTCTAAGAGTATTTCACAAAGCGTTTTAATGCTCAAATTAGCTCCTAAATCTGTGAAACGTTAGGAGTAGTTTAGAGGACTCCTAAGTCACCAAGACCAAATCTGAACTATCCTAAAATGGCTGTTGCCAGCAATCTACCTCAGAATAGAAACATTTTAGAAACATTTAATGATAATGAGCTTTTAAAAAGGTATTGGCTTTGGTTTGGAGGTTATCCCAACTCCAGTCCAGTTTGGTTTTCTTTTATGTTTGCTTGTCTTACTATCAGCCATGATTATTCTACTCTGCTAATTAAAAAGGCTTTTTAAATGCATATTACCAAAATGTTATTAGTCGCAGAAAAAAAAATTCCACATGAAGTGGCGAAATCACGCAGTCCGTGACGGACAGATCGTTAACGGCTGGTCTGTGTGGTAATATAGTACATCGGGCAGGACATCCATCTGCTCTCCTAACATTCATCGACCTCAAATATGGCTTATCATCTGAAAAATGTACGTAGTAGCAACTTTACATGGCAGCTCAATCTAATGTTAGCCTAGAAAAAAGTGCGCTGTTCACGTGTTTGTGCTGAGTGTGGAAGCTGAACAGTAGCTACTTGGGCTACTGCAGGACAGATGGAGGCGCTGGTGCGATCATTTGCTCTGAAAATACTGAAAATTTTTGGTCATACAGATAAGAGTAATGCATCTTTTGTATCTGTAAAGACTCTACGTGTATTTGTGTGCACTCAGAATAACAACGAATTGTTGCGCTTTTGTAAAATAATGGATGAGCTTTCTGCCGTCTCGGACTCTATGAACTTGAGCACGTCACTTCGAAACTCCGTATATGCTTGCCTTATTACAGACATGAAAAATATATCTATAGAGAGTCAAACTTAAATTCAAATAGAAAATAAATATTCTCAGATTATGTAATCCGTATGAAACATGCATACAGGCACATACTGCGGAGATGACGAGTCAGTGTCGCAGACTTCATCTCTTAAACCGAAAACAGAAAGCACTAGTATAACAATAGATTATTAAAACGTTACTGCAGTGTACTTGCTGTTTTTCCCTAACACATTCATAATTATTATATTTGCCGGTGCGCTGTGGCAAGCCTTTTTTGTGTGCGATTGAGCGCTTATTAGACTATGTAGGCAATTAAGGCTCATTATTATGATTTATATGGTTTATTAATAAAGTGCGACTAATAGTCGACTAATGCTTAAAATTAACGACT
>NW_015507456.1:0-12610 GCF_001515645.1 Sinocyclocheilus grahami | reverse complement strand
TAGTGTTGTTTTTGGCGGCCTGTTTTAATTTTAGTTTTAGTCTAGTCTTTGTGTGAATCTGTCATATTTTTAAGTTTTTATTAGTTTTAGTCACGTTCATGCTCTTTTTAGTCTAGTCAAGTTTCAGTCAACTAAAAGTCTGAGCATTTTAGTCTTATTTTAGTCAGAATTATCCATGACTATTTTCATCTAGTTTTAGTCGACGAAAACTGATGACATTTAGTCTAGTCAATGAAAATTGTATTTTAGTCTCTTTTTAGAAATGCAATTCTATTTAACCCAGTCAATATAGTATAAGTACCTAATGTTAGTAGTATAGATGAAACCAACATTTTCTTTTAGCCAAACCCATTTCAAACAAGGTAATCTTATTATATTATTGTTATCTTATAGACTCAAGAATACATCCATTCCAGACACGGAAGACGCTCTGATTTGAATTTACAACATTTATTTTACCAACCAAACATGTTAGAAGTACACACACATATATTTAAATAAAGACGAACCCCGGCTGGCCGGCCATCGGTCCCTTTCTCTGTGTCAGACTTAACTTTGTTTGGTTTTCGTCTTCTAAATAATGCCGCGAGTGGGGCTTGAGCGTCTGCGCAGTGCGACCTGATGCACTGAAACAAAAACAGAAATACTGCAAAATAATAATAATAACGCGACTAAACGAGACGAAATAGCATTATAACATTTCGTTTCGTCTCGTTTTGGTCAACGAAAATGAAGAGACATTTTAACATAGTTTTTATTTTGTAAACCACATTTAGTCTTGTTTTCATTCGTCAACAATATTGCATTATACATTTAATTATAGTCATCGTCACATGACCAGAATTTATGTTGCGTCTCGTCTCGTTTTCGTCACGTGATAAAGTTTCGTTGACGACTATATTTAGTCATAATTTTCGTTGACGAAAGCAACACTAGTTACTATTGATAAATCGTTCCACAAACCCTGACTTGTCACTTGAAGACAAAAAATATGGCCTTGTTTCGTCAGCAGGCCGTATCCTCTTACTCCTTTTGGACATTATTCTGTAAAAAATAAAGCAATTAATAAAGCAATCAAACAATTTCAAAATTTAATATTCAGTGGTTTTTAGTGGTGTCACCGGAACCCCATGTATAATAATGATGACCAAGGCCAGACCACAGATATAAAACAGTAGTTATATCTAATTATCTATACTGTAAATATTGTAAGACACATCATTATCAGTCTGCAATTAAAAGCTAGCGATCTAGAACTACCTGTTGCTCACATAAAGAGACTCTTCTGTTTGTACAACGTTAAACTACATGGAACTTCTAGTTGGAAATGCAATCAGACCGTCCGTGACCGAATATAAACGGCCCCTCCCGTTCCATGGGCCTGTCTCCGTTAGTGTGTATCTGCGGCAATACCACATTATCAGAAAAGGGGGGCGATAGAGAGCACAAAACACACACACACACACGCACCCATACTGTACTTTAAAATCAGTGTGGGGCCTGCTATTTTGGCTCCCACAAGGCTGTTAGGCCCCATATTGTAGATGTGCTCCTGGTCACCGGGCCCAACAAAGTAAGAAATACAAGTACACACACACACACAAATATTTAACCACATTGCTCCTATTAAACAAAACTGCTGAATCATCACAAACCTTCTCAGACACAACCTAAACATCAAGCTCAATCTTATTTGACTCTTCTTTTGTCATGTTTTACTCCAAACCATTTTTGTACAGGTGGAAAAACATGATTTTAAATGGTAACTTAAAAATGCGATTAAATATGAATTGAATATTAAATAGATTATCTGTTCTTAAATACAAGATGAAAACAATTTACAGTATAAGGCAAAGAGGACATTAAAGCAGATGCTGACTTACATGGAAAGGATATTACAGGGAAAAAAATACAAACTTTGAATGTTAGTTTGAATATTAGACGTGCCTTATCAACAAACCAATATAAAGCTTAACGTTAATTAACGATATAACATTTTCTGTTTAGTTTAACCTCCTAGTTGTCTAAGCAGTTTAAAGCACTGCTCTGAGAATGATGCTCTGTGCCACTAGAGGGAGCACCATTGTTTTTACAGAGGCATTAAAATCAGCTGACTCTAATGAAAGTGAAAGAAAAGAAAAGAAAAGAAAAGAAGCAGCTCCGTTGAGAGGCTTTAAACAACGGCCGCTTATTTTGTGGTAAGTTCAGAACATATTCTTTTTGTAACCATGTAGTCATATGCTAAATGACCTGCTATTTGGGTTTTTGGTTTTGTTTATATGGAATTTCAAACCCAAACCGTTACATTGGACTGCTTAACAGCTCTGACCAAAATGGCAGAAACATCAAGAAATAGTGTTTAACAGGACAGCTCATTATTGACTTATTATCATACATTCCAAGTGTTCTGGGGGGCATACGGTTTAGTGAAAATGAAAACTGAAGTAAATAATGACAATGTCATTTTGGTGTGAACTATCCTTTTAAGTAGATTACTTTTGATATTTACTCAGACCTAAGGCTAGTTCACACCAAGAATGATAAAGGATCAATATCACGTGTGAAATCTCTCTATGTCAGCATGATACTGATATAGAGGGATGTCGCTTTATTACAAGTGTGATATTACATTTATACAACAGTTCGACAACACAAGCATGTAAATAAATAAGAAACAACCACGGAGTGTCTTAAAAAACGTTTGTATGTGGAACTACTTCCTTCCGCCATGGATTCAAATCTGAAGTTGATGGTTTAACAGATGAGCACAAGCCTCTGTTACTAATTTGAAAATGTCTCCAGGTTACATTCAGTATTTCAAGATGGTCTCTGAACGTTGTGTGCAGCTAGCTGGCGCTACAGGGGAATGTGTACATTCATGCCATAATACTGCGAAAGGTGCTTGGCAAGCAGAGACATTAGAAATGCAGATAGAATGATCTAGCCTTGAGGTCATTAAAGCATGAATGAAGTTTTCTTCAAAAACTGATTTTTAAAAAAAAAATTGATTTAAAATGAATTTAAAACAGTTGAAAATAGAAAATGATTATACATAAAATACAGTGCAATCAGTTCGGACATCGCACAGTGTTCATTCAATAAATGCACAGCTAAACAGATGAGATTTGAGTCTGCATTTAAATGTGGCTAATGTTTTAGCACATCTGGGCCCGTATTCACAAAACATCTTAAGGCTAAAAGTAGCTCATAACTCGCCGATTTAGGAGAAAATCTTAAAAATAATGGGCGTGTCAGTCCTAAATTTAGGACTCCTAAATTTTTGTTCTAAGAGTATTTCACAAAGCGTTTTAATGCTCAAATTAGCTCCTAAATCTGTGAAACGTTAGGAGTAGTTTAGAGGACTCCTAAGTCACCAAGACCAAATCTGAACTATCCTAAAATGGCTGTTGCCAGCAATCTACCTCAGAATAGAAACATTTTAGAAACATTTAATGATAATGAGCTTTTAAAAAGGTATTGGCTTTGGTTTGGAGGTTATCCCAACTCCAGTCCAGTTTGGTTTTCTTTTATGTTTGCTTGTCTTACTATCAGCCATGATTATTCTACTCTGCTAATTAAAAAGGCTTTTTAAATGCATATTACCAAAATGTTATTAGTCGCAGAAAAAAAAATTCCACATGAAGTGGCGAAATCACGCAGTCCGTGACGGACAGATCGTTAACGGCTGGTCAATATAGTAATATAGTACATCGGGCAGGACATCCATCTGCTCTCCTAACATTCATCGACCTCAAATATGGCTTATCATCGTACGTAGTAACGTAGTAGCAACTTTACATGGCAGCTCAATCTAATGTTAGCCTAGAAAAAAGTGCGCTGTTTTTGGTCATACAGATAAGAGTAATGCATCTTTTGTATCTGTAAAGACTCTACGTGTATTTGTGTGCACTCAGAATAACAACGAATTGTTGCGCTTTTGTAAAATAATGAAAGCAAACAGGATGAGCTTTCTGCCGTCTCGGACTCTATGAACTTGAGCACGTCACTTCGAAACTCCGTATATGCTTGCCTTATTACAGACATGAAAAATATATCTATAGAGAGTCAAACTTAAATTCAAATAGAAAATAAATATTCTCAGATTATGTAATCCGTATGAAACATGCATACAGGCACATACTGCGGAGATGACGAGTCAGTGTCGCAGACTTCATCTCTTAAACCGAAAACAGAAAGCACTAGTATAACAATAGATTATTAAAACGTTACTGCAGTGTACTTGCTGTTTTTCCCTAACACATTCATAATTATTATATTTGCCGGTGCGCTGTGGCAAGCCTTTTTTGTGTGCGATTGAGCGCTTATTAGACTATGTAGGCAATTAAGGCTCATTATTATGATTTATATGGTTTATTATTAAAAGTGCGACTAAACTGTGAGCGGGCACCGCTGCCTCGGGGGAACCGTGAGCGAGCACCGCCGCCTCGGGGGAACCGTGAGCGGGCGCCGCCGCCTCGGGGAAACCGTGAGCGAGCACCGCCGCCTCGGGGGAACGTGCCAAGAACTCCACAAACCCCTCACAGAACACAGTGTCCCCTGGTGGCCATCATGGGCACACCCGCTGAAGACTGTGACATATTCCTTAGTAAAAGTTTGTCTCAGCATTTTTGTGAATATGTTTTAAGAGAAAACTCTTAGCTAAAAACATTTACTGCTATTTAGGAGAACTCTTACGCAGACTTCATCTCTTAAACCGAAAACAGAAAGCACTAGTATAACAATAGATTATTAAAACGTTACTGCAGTGTACTTGCTGTTTTTCCCTAACACATTCATAATTATTATATTTGCCGGTGCGCTGTGGCAAGCCTTTTTTGGGTGCGATTGAGCGCTTATTAGACTATGTAGGCAATTAAGGCTCATTATTATGATTTATATGGTTTATTATTAAAAGTGCGACTAAACTGTGAGCGGGCACCGCTGCCTCGGGGAAACCGTGAGCGAGCACCGCCGCCTCGGGGGAACGTGCCAAGAACTCCACAAACCCCTCACAGAACACAGTGTCCCCTGGTGGCCATCCTGGGCACACCCGCTGAAGACTGTGACATATTCCTTAGTAAAAGTTTGTCTCAGCAGTTTTGTGAATAGGTTTTAAGAGAAAACTCTTAGCTAAAAACATTTACTGCTATTTAGGAGAACTCTTAGTGGTAAGATAAAAGGTTTTGTGAATACGGGCCCTGATGAGCCTAAATATAAATTATATTATAGCATTGATTATGCCTGTAGCTTACTTTCATTTGTTGGAGATAAGGCTAGGTAAATCTGGGTATCATCAGCATAGCTGTGATAGGCAATTTGGTTCTTTCTCATTATTTGACTTAGTGGGAGCATATACAGGCTAAACAGGAGCGGTGCAAGAATTGAGCCTTGTGGGACTCCGCATGTCATAGACGTCCACTTAGACTTATGCTTTCCTATACTCACATAATACCCCAGACCATCCCTTTTAAGCGGACTCAGGTACTGTTCGCGAGTGCGCACCCGAGTTCGGAAGACAGCGAGCACATCATCTGAACGTACTGAACTCTGATGCCAATTGAACCCGGGTGCACACCAAAAGTGCTAGAGTGAAAGCACCCTATACCTCCCACTGGTGGTTTGACAAAATCAGAGTTCTTAACTTTTTTTCTTTTTTTTTTGCAGTTCTGCCTGGTATTTTTTATAGTGCAATATGCAGTTGTCATGTAAATACATGCATGCCACCTTTAAACAGCATTAACTTGTCTATGTAAATAAACATGCCTCTGTTTCACCTTTGATTTGATTTTATTGATTTTATTGGTAACTAAATTGGTTGATTTGAAGTAATTGATTCAATTTAAGTATCTGACATAAAAGAAAACACAGATAAATTTAATAAAATAATCATAAAAACTGCCCGTACAAAAGGTAAAAAATATTGATCTTTAATAAAAAAAGTAAATTTTTGAGTCTTTATTTATTTGGAGAAAATTTTTTTAATAAAAACTGGCACTGATGAGTTTACTTAGGATCTGTTTACAGAGCTGTATTTCATATGAACTTTCCTTTAAATTTATTTTAAATGTACTTATAAATGTCTTTTTTTTTTTGGACACAGCCTCCAGAAATAATTTCCATGAGAAGAAGGAGAATCAGGACACTGACTTTAAAATGAGTTCTCCATCTGCTGGATCAAGCTGTGATCAACCCATAAAGAATCTGAGCTCTGCCATTAGTGATGCATCAGTGACCTCTGACCCCAGGTAAACCACTTAAATTAAAGCATCTGGAAAGTGTAAAAATAGCAAATTGACTTGCACTGAATTCCAGAAGCCTGCAGTCGGTGGGTGAGCAGTAACTCATATAGTAGCATCACAGAGAGGCACAAAAATCCCTTTCCTGAACCTGCACTGTCTGAATCTCGGAACTGTAATATGTGTCCCTGCAGCACAAAAGCAGTGTTAAGTCGCTGGGGGATATTTGTAGCAATAGCCAACAATACATTTTATGGTTCAAAATTATTGATTTTTCTTTTATGCCAAAAATCATTAGGATATTAAGTAAAGATCATGTTCAATGAAGATATATTGTAAATTTCCTACTGTAAATATATTAAAACTTTTTGATTAGTAATATGCATTGCTAAGAACTTCATTTGGACAACTTTAAAGGCGATTTTCTCAATATTTAGATTTTTTTGCACATCAATGGAAAGCTTATTTATTCAGCTTTCAGATGCTGTATAAATCTCAATTTCGAAATTTGACCCTTATGACTGGTTTTGTGGTCCAGGGTCACATTTGGTCTGGATAAATGTGTCTTCTAAATAAATAAATGTAAAAGTATAGTGCATTCAAGCTATACATTAAGACAGGAATCAGTGCTTGAGATCAGAAATTGACAGCAGACAGCAGACAAGACTAATATGCTGTTTTGTCCATTGTCACTATCAGCAGGTCGAAGAGGCTGAGATCAGAGTCTCCAGAACCCAGTGGTGTGTCTGTGAAGAGTAATGCATCTATGATGAATCCCCCTGCACTCCGTGAGGCAACAGTGACCTCTGACCCCAGGTATGACACTAGATGTTTTTTGCATTTGTCAGATTATTTATACAAACGGCTTATTGTGCATTTGCTCCCCAGCAAATCTCCCCGTTGCACGAGAGCAGACCGAAGCGGATCCGATCCCGCTGAATCCATCTTTGGTCAGTTCGTTCTGTTAGGGTACAACGAGGCTGGATTCAGGTGCAGGTTCAAATGGTGCTTTATTGTGCAGAGAATCACCACGGGCAGTAAGCGCCCCAACCACACCGATGGGTGGAGAGCAGTGGCTGGAACACGCCGCAGCAGCGGCAGAGGAGACGGAGCCGGAGGGGCAGCCCGTTAATCCGATCGAGAGGCCGAGAAGCCCAACAACGAGACCGCGGAGTCCTGGGGTATGCGGATGCCGGAGGTAGCCCACGGTTCCTGAACGCACAGAGAGGTGCGGGACACATAAACAGACTGCTACGAGCACTGGAGCCTGGACAAGACAAGACAGAACTGGTGAGCGATCATACACGGACAGTCAGAGCAAGGGAATAATCACAACAAACTGACAACATACAGAGAAACACGAGGAGCTATAAGGGGAAGCTAATGAGATGACCAGAACCAGGTGTGAAACAAGGAGGGCGGGGACAACGATCATGCTGACATGCTCACGTGGCGAGCTGTCAAAACAACTCACGCACAACACACAAACACAGAGACAGGTGATCAGACCCGAGACCCGACAAAGGGTCCTCCTCATAAGTCTCTGATTTTTACCGCGCATTTGATTTAAGAAAGTCAACGTATTATGGTCGGTATATACAACGATAGGACCACAAACAGAGCTTAAATAGACCTCGAAATGTTGAACGGCTAAAACAAGGGTTAAGGCCTCTTTTTCCACAGTAGAATACACTTGCTCATGACGATTGCATTTTTTTGAAAAGTAATTGACCGGATGTTCGATTCCATTGGAGTCCTCTTGCAAAAGAACAGTGCCAGCACCATAAGCGCTAGCATCAACTGCAAGTAAAAATTTCTTATCAAAATTTGGAGCAATTACCACAGGAGCATTGGCCAACAACGACTTGGCATGATCAAAGTCACACTGACATTGTTCTGACCATTGAAAACATCTCTGAAAACAAACGTCAACGGGCAACTACACTTGCAAAGTTCTGACAAAAACCTCTATAATAGCCCACCATCCCGAGAAATCGCCATAATTCACGTTGAGTAGTTGGAGTGGGGAAACTGCAGAAAGAGTCAACTTTAGCATTGATGGGTTTTACACAACCCCGGCCGACTACCTTACCCAAATATGTCACCATGGCCTTGCCAAATTCACATTTGGTAAGATTGATAGTCAAGTTAGCTTTGGACAACCGCTCAAAAAGCTCTCGAATTTGTGTGAGGTGTTCCGAGGAACTGTACAGAACAACATCATCCAGGTAAGCTTCACATCCGGACAACCCAGACAACACGCGATTTACTAACTGTTGAAATGTTGCGGGAGTGTTTCGAACCCCAAAAGGCATAAATGTGTACTGTAAAAACTATCAGGTGTAATAAAAGCAGATAATTCCTTAGCACGAGATGTTAGTGGCACTTGCCAATAACCTTTCAGGAGATTGAATTTGCTGACAAACTGCGCAGAACCCACACGGTCTACACAGTCGTCAATTCTGTGCAAAGGGAAACAGGCTTTGTCAAAGAGTTAAGCTTCCTGTAATCAGTGCAGAAATTATAAGAATTATCAGGTTTACTCACTAAAATGCAGGGAGAACTCCAAGAACTGAAACTAGGTTCTGCTAAATTATGAGTAAGTAAGTAGTCCACCTCTTTCTGAAGCAACTTTCTTTTTATAGGATTTACGCGATATGGATGTTGTTTCACAGGTTGAGACATGCCAACATCAATGTCATGTTCAATGACATGAATTTGGGTAGGAAAGTCAGAAAAGAGAGAGGGGAATGAACTTACCAACGTAATTATATCAGTCTTCTCTGGTTCACACAAATGAGAAAAATTACAAGCTAGATTAGCGAGGACTTCAGAATTGTTGAGGCGCCCCTCCAGTACACCTCGAGAAGGACCATTCTTCTCCTCCAAACTGTCAACCATCTCTGCAGATGCTGCTGAAACACTCGGATCTACAGTCTCAGTAGTTAACATCAATAGATAAAAAAAGGTACAGGACATAAGGTTTAAGCAAATTAACATGACAAACCTGTGTTTTCATACATCGATCAGGTGTGTTTATCAAATAGTTGTTATTTGGATAACACTTAGTGATCGTATAGGGTCCAGTAAACCTAGCCTGGAATGGACTAGTTAAAACTGGTAATAAAGCAAGCACTTGATCGCCTACTTGAAAACTTCTGGACTTAACCTTGCGATCAAACAACCTCTGCATCTTTTCCTGAGACTTACCTAATTTTCTGAGAGCAATAGCTCTAGATTCATAGAGTCGATAACGGAAACTACTCACATAGTCTAAGACATTCTCAGGTGGATCAAATGTTTTCCATTCATCTGCGGACAGTGTGTCCGAACACTAACTCATTAGGGCTAAAACCTGTGCTCTCTTGCACAACCTCACAAACAGCTAACAGCATCCAAGGAAGTCCATCTTCCCAGTCACAGTCAAGTTCAACACAATACGATCTCAAAAGTGACTTAAGAGTCTGGTGGAATCTTTCCAGCCCTCCCTGGCTTTGAGGGTGATAGGCACTCGAGATATTTTGTTTAACTTTGAGTGACTGCATGGCTTTAGAAAACTGTCTGGACATAAAATTTGAGCCCTGATCAGACTGAATGGTTTTTGGAATGCCAAAAACAGACATAAAACTCGTTAAAGCTTTTAAGATTGACTTAGTTGTTATTGATCTCAGAGGATAAGCTGCAGGATAACGTGTAGACTGACACGTCACAGTGAGTAAATATGCATGTCCAGCGCGTCTTTCACAACTTTCAGCAGCGTCTCTTTAAGTTTCTTATCATTACTCGTTACCCCCACACCAAAACGCTCTGCAATCTGCGACAGCTCTTCCTTCGTACATCTTTCCAACAATATTTCCGAAGGAAACACGAAAAAATCCTTGATTATCGACGAAATTTATATTAGAAGAGGCAGCAGAGCAAACACAGCAAAACAAACACACGTGAGACGCCGCTAAACTAGCGCGTGAAATGCCGGTAACCTAGAGCGTTGGAACTACAAATCCCATCAGCCACTTAGCCAGGGATCATCACATTCATGCTCCGGGTCAAAACACTACCGTAGATAAGATAAATAAAGACTTACCACAAGTCATTCCTCAAATTATCTTCGTACTCGGTAGATATCACAAACACAGATGCGGAGAAACAACAAAAGGGTTACTTTAAATGAAAATGAGAGACTTCAGTTTCTAACTATAAACAGAACTAACTAAACCTACCTGCTCTTCAAAGGTGTACCGGACTCAGGGCAGCATTTAAACGCTGAACTCGAGGACATTTGGCATTACAAACCAAAAGCGTACCCCTAACAGAGATTTAAAACCTCCGCCCAGAATAATCTTCAAAAATAATAAAGGCAAAATAACAAACTAAAATAACAAATAGTGTCTCGATGGAAGGATTAGAAACCCAGCTGAGGACACTCTAACTACCCGAGGTCCCCTCATTTACAAAGGCAAACACACCAAAACACTATGCATTTCTTATATATGTAGCAATCCCAGACGAACCCCCAATTTTATGTTACGACCCGCTCGTTTAAGATTGCAACATAAAAGAGGGATCAGACAACAAAGTCTAATCAAAGCAAATTGTTTTATTACATTAAACTATTACAACAATAATTAATAATGACAAACATTAATCTAGGGGTATTAATGAAAATAATTAAATTAATATAACAACAAAACTTTAAAGTGGAGGAATATGATGTTGCTAAAAAGAACATTATTTTGTGTATTTGGTGTAATGAAATGTGTTTATGCGGTTTAAGGTTCAAAAAACACATTATTTTCCACATACTGTACATTATTGTTTCTCCTCTATGCCCCGCCTTTCTGAAACGCGTTGATTTTTACAAAGCTCATCATTCTGAAAAGCGAGGTGTGCTATGATTGGCCAGCTATCCAGTGCATTATGATTGGCCGAATACCTCAAGCATGTGACGGAAATGTTACGCCCCTACCATACTGTGATGATGCCCTGTCCGGCCGGAGCGATGATTCAAAAACATGAAAACCCATTATAAACGAGGCATTCGTTGCATCCAGTGGGGACCTAATTATGTATTATAATAACTTATAACTGTCTTTTTACGTGTTGCATCGTGCGACGTGTTCTGGAACAGTGTTGTTAATACAACTTAACCACTGATTTCTAGTCGTGTCCATTTTTGGAAGGCCAAACAAAGTAATTTCGCTGAGCAGAGGCTGGGGGCTAGAGTGAGGAACGGCCGGAGGGCTAGAGTGAGCGGAGGCCGGTGGGCTTGAGAATGGCGCAGCCAGCGGATTTGACAAAGGAGCGTCCGGAGGGCTTGCGTCAACCACATGTGATGACCCCGGAATGGACTCCACTTCGTCCACGGTGAAAGCCGATCCGGCGATCCACAGCACTAAGTTGTTGTATTTCCTCAGCAACCAGCACGGATCAACTCTAGGCATGACGAAGCAGATATCGTCCTCTTTTGGAAGGCCAAACAAAGTAGTTTCGCTTTCACAACGAAACACACAGTGCCTTCACGACATGGCGGCGGCAACAACAATACTACAGCGAGAATAAACGTTACGCCTTCTATCTTTGCGTGAACATTTGGGCGGCGTTATGCAAATCTTCCCACATCGTGACGTAGACAACTATCCCACTAGAGTGCCTACCCCAAATAACTCAGAACACTAATACTCAAACTAATGATCAATTAACAGGTTGACAGCCAATCAAAATCTTCCACTCTCTGCTCCAATAGGATCAGGAGACTCAGGGTCGTCACACAGGATATACCCACAATACCCAGCTGTGTGTCTGTGTAGAGAAACAGTGATGAATTCAATGATGCAGAGACCTCTTACCCATTAAATGCATAAGCATTTACTTCCTAATTTATTGTAGTGCATCTCAGATTAATAATAATTTAAGAAATTCAATGAAATAGCACTAAATCTGCTACAAAATATGCAGCATAGGTACTGCACAGGGGTTACAAAATCATATCTGTTAATCATGTAACTGATGGTCTTCAGCAGTCATTGAAATCACTGGCATTTGATGCTCTTTTCTTTTTAATTTCAGCAGGAGGGAGATATGTGATCTGATCAGATCTGTGCCGTCCTCTACATCCCACTATCAGACCCACATCAGGCAAGAAAGAACTGAAGCAGTCCTGCAGACACACACACTGAAGACTGCAGACCTGCAGAGAGTCAAAGACCAACACAAAACCAGCATAAAGATCAAATATGAGAGATTATTTGAGGGAAACAAACTCCAAGAGAATGAAAACCTCCTGAACAGGATCTACACACAGCTCTACATCATAGAGGGAGAGACTGAACGAGTGAACGAAGAACATGAGGTTTTACAGATGGAGAAAACAGCCA
>NW_015507455.1:120607-121701 GCF_001515645.1 Sinocyclocheilus grahami | reverse complement strand
GCCGTTCATGAACTCACTGTCTGTCCTGCCACGACCAAGGAGGCCGTTCATGAATTCACAGTCTGCCCTGTCACAGCCATGGAGGCCGTTCATGAACTCACTGTCTGTCCTGCCACGGCCAAGGAGGCCATTCATGAACTCACAGTCTGCCCTGTCACAGCCATGGAGGCCGTTCATGAGCTCACTGTCTGTCCTTTCACGGCCAAGGTGGCCATTCAAGAACTCTCTGCTTTCTCCGTCACAGTCAAGTGGTCTGTCCATGTCTCTGCACCACCATGGCTTCCTGCTCTGCCGTCATCACCCGGCCGCCCTCCTGCCCCGCCATGCCCCCCTGCTCTGCCTGCTCCGCCATGGCTCCATGATCTGCCTGCTCCGCCATGGCTTCCTGCTCTGCCGTCATCACCCGGCCGCCCTGTTCTGCCTGCACCGCCATGGCTCCCTGATCTGCCTGCACCGCCATGGTTCCCTGCTCTGTCTGCTCCGCCATGGCTGCCTGATCTGCCTGCTCCCTGATCCCCTCCATCCCTCCCCCAGTTCCGCCTCCACTCCACCACCCTCCTGGACTTCTTGGATTTTGTTTGGGCATCAGGAGCCGCCCTTAGAATGGGGGATATGTAGTTTGGGTTTTGGGTTTTCCATGTCTTTTATTTTGTAATTGTTTCACCCTGTTAGTGTCATGCTTCCCTTGCCCTCATGTATCTCTGCCTTGTGAATAGGTGCGTTCGACTTGAAGCACCGCTACAGACGGCAGTCAACGAGAGTAGCCGCTTGCAGTCGGGGGCGGAGGTGAAAACGGAGCCGTCAAGCCGGACACTTTCTGCTCCCGTTAGTGACGCTCGCGTGGTGTTTGCATACTCTATCACAGATGAAGTGAATTAAATGCAATATTTGTCAAATACACAGACGTTTCAGAAACGTTTTCATGGGCAACAGAAACACTTTTTATATACTGCTTAATACAGCGCCATCTGTTCAAGAATAAAGTTCAACGTACATATTTACTATTTAAATACTAATAAAGTGGGGGTATATACTGTATGCTTTCATGATAAACGTGACTCAATATAACATTGCGACTACAGTAAAAAAGCTTT
>NW_015507455.1:91444-120226 GCF_001515645.1 Sinocyclocheilus grahami | reverse complement strand
GTCAAGTCTGTTCATGCCTCGTCAAGTCAAGTCTGTGTATCTTGTTTGGATTATGTTTGGATGTTTGGATCACTGTAAATAAAACTGCACTTGGGTTCTCACTACGCTCGCCTTCAGTGGATTGATCGTTACACTCCGATCACAAATGCAGACATGGTTTTATGTTTACGTGGCGCGATGCAACGTGTAAAAAGACAGTATAAGTCATTATAATCCATAATTATGTCCCCACTGGATGCAACGAATGCCTTGTTTATAATGGGTTTTCATGTTTTTGAATCATCGTTCCGGCCTGACAGGGCATCATCACAATATGGTGAGGGGTGTAACATTTCCGTCTCACGCTTGAGGTATTCGGCCAATCACAACGCACTAGATAGCCGGCCAATCACAGCACACCTCGCTTTTTCAGACCGATGAGCTTTGTAAAAATCGACGCGTTTCAGAAAGGCGGGGCATAGAGGAGAAGCAATAATGTACAGTATGTGGAAAATAATGTGTTTTTTAACCTTAAACCGCATAAACACATTTCATTACACCAAATATACAAAATACTGTTCTTTTTAGCAGCATCATATGACCCCTTTAAAACATTTAAAACAAAGAAACAGCATGACGCTAATAGCTGATAATATAATTTGTAATGCAAAAAAAATGCATTTTCACTTGTGTTTTCAGATTTTTCTGACCCCATTGTATCCTGTATGCCTCAGTAAACTGATGCATAGTTTTGTTCTTCACAATTCAGCCTCTCTTCCTCTCTTCCGTGTAGTGTGGAACGAATATAAAATGGAGGATTGAATCTTGTCTGTGTAAAACTGATGGGCTCAAGGAAGAGATTTTACTATATTACACCTAGCGTTTGATATGTAAACCTTTCATGTCTGTCTTTTGGAATTGCATGTTTGTGATTTTACTGATAAGCAGTCAGTCAATATCAGACTCTCTTTCACACACACACACACACACACACACACATTTGTCTTATATTCAGCATTTCATCATATTCCTCCCTGTGTGTCAGCCCTCTTATGGATCTCATATCCACTGAAGTGTCATTGCTTTCTGAATATTTTATGCAAAAACATTTTTTTTGCAGAAATACCCTTCATCTGTCTGGGCGTTAAAATTAAAATTCAAGTGAATGCACCACTGTGTGGGAGAAAACAGACCTCGCTCATAGAAATGCTCAGTGTAGCCTGTTTATGGTGTTGTTTGTGTTTAGAATAGTGTGTGTATGTGTCTGTGTGTGAGAGTTTTGTAAAAGGGACAAAGGAACAAAATCTTCACTCAAAAAAATACAACAAGCAAAAATAGCTATCAATATACTGAGGCACTGCTGGAGAGAATCAGCAATAGAACATGAAAAAGAAAGCAGTCACAATGATGGCTGATCTGCAGGGAAAATGGCTCTTTCTGTACAGTCTAACTATCAATACTGCTTTCAACCTTTTGAGAGTCTGCCATATAAATCTGTTTTAGCAGTTTTTCATCTAGATGAAACAGCTGTTCAAAAAGAAGGTGTCCAAGGAGCATTACTTGATTGAGTTCAGTTGGATTACATGTAGAATTTAACCTCATCAGTCATACCTGTTAAATAAAATAACATTTGTCCTTTAGTATGAACAGTTGGCTTGGATAAATATGAAGATATCAATGATATAAATTAATTATGATGTGTTTTATCTTATCATTCATGCTGTCATTGTACTTTATTTACTACATTTAAATAATTTAATAATAATTATATATATATATATATATATCAGAAATACGTTAAATAATTTATAAATCAAAATATAAATTTAAAATTATTATTAAAAATAAATACATTAATTACAAAACTAAAATATAAATAAATATATTAATATATTAATATAAATAAAAATTGGAGATATATGACTTCAGAAAATCAGAAAAAATTATGTATAGATTATTAGAAATAGTAACATTATAGAAATATAATGAAATTATAGTATATTATAAAAATTATTATAAATGAACATAATTTAACATAGGTGTTGTTCATTGTTAATTCATTATAATACACTAACTTATTAATTTGTAAATGTAAATTATAAACTCTTTTTGTGCTTGGAAAGCTCATCCAAGGACAGAAAAATCATATACCTGTGTCAGAAGTAATTCTGACTTGTGCAAATAACAAAGTTCGGTTTGATCCTGTTTAAATATAAGAAATAACAAATTCAGTGTGGTTTGATCCTATTGAAATAATACCAGAAGCTTATCACATCTAGTGCATTGACATGTTCCACCAGCCCTCAGAGATGGAGGAGGGAAGATCTGTGGTCTCTCTGAGTAAACTCTTCACTGAAGTGCTTCCCCGAAATCTTTTTATTTTCCCAGAGCTGATCGTAAAAGCCAACTCGTAAAGCAAGCCATTAACCACCCATCAGTATGGGCCAATGCCAGCATGGGTGTTTAGCATATTTATGAACAGGAAGGCTTGGGAAAAAAATACAACATATGTGTACACACTTATTCAGGGAATTAGATATTTTACACAGTGAGCACGTCTCCACTGCCAGTGCATCCATGCATGCACACACACACACACACACGTCCAGACTTAACATGCACACATTTGTTTGGATGGTAAACTGTGAATAACTGGTAATGAGTGAATGGATAATGCACATTGACAGCACACACTCAAACATGACAGCATGGTGTCTATGTTTGGTTCTGAGATTCAGATTTTTGAGAAGCATTTCTCTAATGAAGGACCGATGATTACCAAATAAAGCTTCATTCTTATGGTGCGGTCACACAACACTTTTTGATCCATTGACATGCATTCATACCAATGTAAATGTGGGAGGCAGGAAACGCAAGCTCATGCGAATTTCGCTATGTTCCAAAAGTTCAACTTTGCCTTGCGAATTCATATCACGTGAAGACGTGTGACCAATAAAACACAAATTGCTGTTTCACCTTTTAGCTGAATAAAAAAAACACAAACTTTAAATCTGCAAGATTACCGTAAAGTGGATACCTGCAATAACTGCATTATTTTACTTTCTGATGTATTATAGGTAAAATTTACTTGAATTATGCCACAGCAGAGTGTGGCATCATATTACGAGCGTTGCAGTCTAAATAGAAGTTTTACAATTTTATACTTTCATTATACTTTGATTATTCATACAAATAATAATACATTATATACAATAACAAATCGTTACATTTTTCTGTAACCCTTTTCTCAGACTTAAATTACTTTACATTCTTCAGCATATAATCGGATTCATATATACAGAAAAGAGCTGAACATATGTAAAATTTACTTGAATTATGCCACAGCAGAGTGTGGCGTCATATTACGAGCGTTGCAGTCTAAATAGAATTTTTACAATTTTATACTTTGATTATTCATACAAATAATAATACATTATATACAATAACAAATCGTTACATTTTTCTGTAACCCTTTTCTCAGACTTAAATTACTTTACATTCTTCAGCATATAATCGGATTCATATATACAGAAAAGAGCTGAAAGGGGAAGAGAGGGTTGTTTGTGTGTTTGCAAGAAAATAGGAACTATGTAACTAAGAAATGAGCATTATTAGAGCAAACAGATGATTCTCGTGCTAAGTTGTTAAAGGAGAGGAGAGCAGGGTGAGAAACACCTTCATCCCTCCTACTTTGTCTTTCCTGCACTTGTGTCAGACTGCAGTATTATCCCCGGCGGGCTCTAAAAAGCACTTTCTGTTCTGCAGAAATGGTAATGACGATTATGATGTTATGATGGCTTTAACTCTCTTTGTCTCTCTGTGTCTTTTTTCCTCTGTCTCTGTCTGTCTGCAGAGGATGAGTTGTAGTTATCTGCTATGTACCATCCTTCTCTTCGTGGCCGTTCTGCTCGCAGTCACAGTGACGGGAACCATTCTTCTTATGAACCACTACCAGGCTCCCCCCATGTCGGATGGCCCGCCTCATATTAGCACCAATCAGGACGAAGCCAATGCTTTGGTGACAGTCGAGAGAGGTGATGGATCACGCATCAATATCTTCATCGACCCCAACTGCCCTGATTATAACAGTAACTTCCTGAGGCTGGAAGGCGTGCAGACGTCTTTGCTGCACTCGCTCACCGACCACGATACGGATCTCAAGTCCGTCAAAGGTCAGGATCGAGCACTATTGGTCAACTTGGCAGAGGAAGTTGCT
This sequence comes from Sinocyclocheilus grahami, assembly GCF_001515645.1. NCBI lineage: Eukaryota > Metazoa > Chordata > Actinopteri > Cypriniformes > Cyprinidae > Sinocyclocheilus > Sinocyclocheilus grahami. Next base: position 116,031 of record NW_015507455.1, on the reverse strand, counting down.
AAGCTGTCTGCTCATGCGGGACAGCTGAAGATGGACTATGAGTCTCTCAGAAGAGGACAAGGCAACCTGGGACAGGACCTGAATACACTGCAGACTGAACAGAGCAGACTTATACAGGTAATGGCATGCAGATGCACACATATGCAGAACAGCTGTGTCTTCAGTTAAATATAACATGCATGTGGGTAGTTAGCATGGCATGTCCATTTTTTACTTTTTTTTTAGATTTTTGGTTAAAATGTACAAAAAAAGTGTATATCTTTGGTTCTATTACAGGAGAATTTCACCATTTGAAATCACCCTTATGTCTTTACTAGCTCATTTTAAATGCTGTGTGATGAATTAAGTTTTGGAAGTGCAATCAAGTAATTGAATCAATTAATATGTGGCCATAAAAACACACCTTAAAATAAAGTGTTACCAATAATAAAGAAAAGCTAAATGCTAATCAGAATAGTTTTCACTGTAGTAAACTTGTTAACATTTTTAGAGTGAAATTACATTATATTTCACTGTAATTTCACAGTGGGACTTCTCCTGTATCTAACTGCACTCTCAGAAATTTCTTGTTAACAAACAGCATCATACAGTGTTTCTACAGTGCATATGTACTATGAAGGCATCCAGCATCCAATGCAGCATGAATAGATCATGCTGTAGAGTTTTTAAAATTCTTGTTGGTTTTATTTGTGCTATTAAAATGTTTTTTGGTTCACTTTTAGAAATGTGTGTTGTTTGTTTATTTTGTAATGTTGGTTTATGTTGTAATTATTGTTTTTATTTGCTGAGTGTGACCATTGTTGTGTTTTGTATATCGAGTATTGATGTCACATTTTTCAAAGACGTATTTCAGCAGTTGCTTCACTATTGTGAAAGATCTATCCACAAACAGTTATGAATATGAAATAAGTTTTTGGTTAATCTTCATGCTTAAATAATGCTAAAATAAAATGTTCATGTTCATGCTAAGAACAGTTCGACTAACTAAAAATCAGGCAATTCGCTTATTTCATATTTCTAGCTTGTCATCATTTTGACAAATGTTTTCATTCTGACATGTCTAGATCAGCAATTTGAATATGAATATACAAGGTCCAAGATCCCAAACACATACTAATCACCATTATGGTGACTTCAAACCAATTACAATAGTAAACAACTAGATTTTTCACAGTGGCACAGTTAAAGGCAACTTTATAATGTGAAAGCACAGTAAAACAAGAGCAGTAAATGACTGTGATGTTAGTATCATTCTGCTAGTATGCATTCTGAAAGTGACCCAGCATGCATTGATTTCACAGTAAATCTCTGACTACAGTAATTTTTTGTAAAATAGTACTCTTTAATCCTGTACATTCCTGGCAGTGGAGTATACCTACAGTGGGTATAGAAAATAATCCTGCCGGACCTGAGACTCAAACCCTTGTAACCTTTGGGTTATAAGTCCGACTCACTAACCATTAGGCCACACCTGTGGACAGACACAGTCAGGAGTCAGTATACATCAGGTGATGGATACAAAAAGTCTTTATCAATGACACTTTATGCTGTTTCAAACCGTGGCTCAGTTGTAAAATGCTTTTGTCATAAATGTGAGACCCATTGGAAGTTGTTTATTACCATCGCCAGTCAGTTTGATATCTGAAGTTAGTAATGGAGATTAATGTTCACTGAAATAGTCCTTGTGTATCAGAAGTTTCAATCAAAGTTTCAAGCCACAGAAGCTGCATATGAAGAGTCAAGTATACCAATGAAAGGTGCATTTACATTTAAAGGGATAGTTCACCCAAAAATGAAAATTCTGTCATTAATTACTCACTCACCCTCATGTCATTCCAAAAGAACCTGTAAGACCTTCGTTCATCTTCGGAACACAAATTAAGATATTTTTGATGAAATCCGAGAGCTTTTTTGACCCTCCATAGACAGCAATGGAACTGACACGTTCAAAGCCCAGAAAGTTAGTAAGGACATTGTTAAAATAGTCCATGTGACATCAGTGGTTCAACCGTCATTTTATGAAGCTACGAGAATACGTTTTGTGCGCAAAGAAAACAAAAATAACGACTTTATTCAACAATTCTCCACCACCATTCATGAGAGTACCACGACGCATGTGTGTGCATTCCTCTGCTTGAAAACAAGCAGCAGCGCATGCTGTCAGAACCCTGGCTCCTGCATCAGCAGGTTTACACGCATGTGCTCACTAAAGTTGCATTTATTTGATCAAAAAAAAATAAATTAAAATAAAAGTTTTCAATTGTATTACAATGTTTTTATATTACAATTTATTCCAGTGATAGCAAATTAATTTAATTTAATTTATTTTGATCGATAGTGTATGTAAATTACATGGCTGATACGTACAAGATTAATGAGGAATACATGGAATGTATTTATCTTAAAGTTAATTTAAGTAAACAGTATAATACAATATAATCAACGCATGCTGGCAGAACCCTGTCTCGTGCATCAGCAGGTTTACACGCATGTGCTCACTAAAGTTGCATTTATTTGATCAAAAAAAAAAATACAGTAAAAACTTAAAATAAAAGTTTTCAATTGTATTACAATGTTTTTATATTACAATTTATTCCAGTGATAGCAAATTAATTTAATTTAATTTCATTTATTTTGATCGATAGTGTATGTAAATTACATGGCTGATACGTACAAGATTAATGAGGAATACATGGAATGTATTTATCTTAAAGTTAATTTAAGTAAACAGTATAATACAATATAATCAAGAACAGAAACACGGAATGATAATTACAAAAAAATAAATGTTTACATATGAAGTGATTAAATACTGTAAACTCCATCATGACAATTCCACATAAGGCTGCTCTGATGCTGCATTCCATTTACACAGGAGCGAAGCTTCTAGGGACAGAGCTGCATATTACATTTTAGGCTTTTATTTTTAATATTTATTTTACACTCAGAGCAGTATTTATTTGACTGTGTAAGACACCTTTATTTGGTTTTAACGTCCACCATGTGCCAGAGTGCCACTGATTTTTTATTTGCAATATATTGTAATTTCCTTGTCCTGCATGGTTCTTTATAGGTAGGATTTTCTACTGCTCCAGGGCATTTTATGAGTGTGTTGGCTTTCACACTTGCATTCTTTAACATATTGTACATATACTGCATTATGCATGGTTCTAGTGTTAAATATAGTGTCACAACATTGTGTTATTGTCAGCTGAGGATGGAGAAAGCTGATTTGAGGACATTGATACAGTAGATGGCAACTGCTGTATCACTTATTTCTCTATAGACTGCAGTTTCAGGGCTGGGAAAAAGCAGATGCCGCCTGTTTTCCTGTGTTAAGTGAATTACCAAGTTAAAGCCTGACTTTAATATGAATTATGAAGACTTAAGGTTTAGGATTAACACCATCTCTCTCAAACCACGAGTTACTGACAAGCTCGTACACACCAAATATGTCAAACAAACACACATACACACACAGGTGCACACACGCGGACAAACACGCAGCGGGCAGGAGTGAAAGAGAGTTATTTATCACTACCAAACACCTGTGCGACAGAAAAAGGCGTTAGCAAAATCCCCCCTGAATGGAAAATAATCCTCCGTTTCCTGATGACTTTTAGACAGCAGTGGTGACCTGTGTTTGTGTGTGCACGGATGTGTGTTTGTGTGTGTGTGTGTGTGTGTGTGTGTGTGATTGTGATTGTGAGGGGTCTTTCTGTTTCATACTTTTTTTTTTTTGGTTGAGCTTTGATACAGTTTGAATGAATAGTTGAATTTGTGAAATCTGGAAAGGAGCACAGAAAGCAACACTCAGCACAGGCTTGAACCACAACTGAAGAGTGAAGAAAAAGAGGCAGAAGAGGGCGTGTGGTTACCGTAGAAACCATGTAAGGTGTCATCCCTAAATTTATCAAACCTGATTAATTAAGGGCACTTATACCTGTAATTATTTCCCTTTGCATGAAAAATGAAACACAGACAGTTCCCTTGTCACAGATTAAACCCAGTTCTGTATTAAATTGTAATGTCAGTTTAATTGTTAATTTGTGGTGAAACCAGCTCTGAACTGAGGTAAGTTTACAGGTTAAAAATTATAGCATTTTAGAACTCCCCCTCAAATTTCAGAGAGTAAATAGCTTCACCTATAAAAGTGAAAAATATTGGCGAGGAATGAAAGCATTGAGCTTTGTGTGAATCTCTTTTAGCTCTAGTGGCATTTTAGCTTCAGCCACTATTCTGTTTACACTCTGCCATTAAAGGAAGTAATTCTGAACTGTCAATCATCTCAGTATTACAATCATCTCATTGATAGAAACCCGGAAAAGCTCTTAAGCTAAAGGTTACCTACTATGGGCATTAGACTATCAGTGCACTAGCGTGCGTGTGCATGTGTGTGTGTTTGTGTTATGTGCAAGTGTTTGTGGTGTCAAACCAACCATGATCTATACGGTTCAGTGCGCTAATAGTCAAGGGTCCTAGAGAACATCATTCGGTGTGGAGCAGTGTATTAGTAATGGTCCTGTCTGTTTCCCTATCCCATGAGAGGAATTGGCCTCACTGTATCCAAAAGACACAATACAGAAGTGCATGTTTGGTTGAAATCGACCTGTTAGAGTATGATTTTTTTTTTATATTTTTCTTAAATATTTCATGAATTCCTCATAAATCTTGCATGTGAGCCTCAGGAAAGTAATGTACAAACACTACCATTCAACAGTTTGATCATTAAGATTTTATTTAAGAAACTATTCTGTTTATATAGCAAGGTTGCATTAAATTTATCAAAAGTAATGGTAAAGACGTCCATAATGTTATGAAACATTACTATATCAAATAAATGCTGGTCTTCTCAACTTTCTATTCCTGGAAACATTATCACAATTTCCACATAAAAAAAAATTGATAATAAGATTGTTTGGTAACACTTTAGAATAGGGAAAACATATTCACTATTAATTAAGTGGTTTCCCTCAATAAACTCCTAATTTGTAGCTTATTAATAGTTAGTAATGTAGTTGTTAAGTTTAGGTATGCGGTGGATTAAGGGATATAAAATATGGTCATGCAGAATAAGGCATTAATATGTGTTTTATAGGTAATACTAAACAGTTAATATGCTAGTAATTTTCATGCTAATAGTTAATTGTGAGAATCTGCCCATAAAATAAAGTGTTACAGATTTGTTTGTTTTTTTGTTTATTTTAAGAAATTAGTGCTTTTATTCTGCAAGGTTGCATTAAATTGCTAAGTGAAAAGTGACAGCAAATAATTGTACATGGTTACAAAACATATTTCAAATAAATGCTGTTCTTTTGAACTTTTTTCAGAATTATTTGAATAATATCATGGTTTTCAAAAAAAATATTAAGCAGCACAACTTCTCAACATTGATACTGATAAAAAAAATGTTTCATGAGCACTAAATCAGCATATTAGAATGATTTCTGAAGGATCATGTGACACTAAAGACTGGAGTAATGCCTGCTGAAAATTCAGCTTTGCCATCACAGGAATAAATTATATTTTAAAATATATGACATTTGTAATAGAAAACAGTCATTTTAAATTGTTAAAAATATTTTGATCATATAAATGCAGCCTTGGTGAGCATAAGAGACTTCTTTCAAAAACATTTTAAAAAATCATACCGATCAAAAACTCAGTGATAATATTGAATTCACTGACACTCCGTGGATTACTCAAAATTTTGTTTAGTTTGTGATTATGCTAATTTCACATTTTGTTTTGAAAAAATAAATGGAAAATTTAGAAATTGTGATTTTTTTTTTCAGGAATAGAACATTCAGAAGAACAACATTTATTTGAAACAGTAATCAGGTCGATTTAACCTAGTCTCACTCCTTCAAAAATCTGCCTAAAATATATGGACATGGAGGGAAATCTTTTTGTGTGAAATGTAGTATAGTTTCATAGTTTATGTTCATAGCTCATCAGTTACAGCATGTATAGACAGCGTGTGTCCTGTTTAAAGATCACTGTAGGACAGATTGTTGAGCTGCAGGCGAGGACAGGACTCTCATTATATTGAATGTGCCTCACAAACAATGAAACAAGCACAAGCTCATATGCTAACAGGAAAACATAGGGTTTTCCATCTAAAATGGGTCAGATCTCTTAAGTTTATGGGGGAAAGGCACACATATGTATGTCAGGGTGTGTGTTTCTTTCAATAGTCTTATTTCTAGCTAGACAAGCAATAGCAGATTCAGCTCAATGCCTCAAGCAGAAAATCACACCGTAAATCTGGCACAAAGACCTTTACAGCTCTATTGCATGTCAAGCATTTGAGATGAAATGACAGCTAGCCTTATGGAACCTGTCTCCCAGACTGATTTTGCCTTCTCATGGGCTACAAGGGATTTTAATTTTCACTGGACAATAAGCAGCTCACATCAATGGTTCAAAGCTTTCTATATGTCCAGGAAATAAACCTATAGAGATCCCATAAGTTAAAGCCATCAAACACAGATCTACACTTGGCACAAGTGCTGCATCAGAAATGCTTTGGGAATGCCTCTGCGTGACCGTGTCCTGAAGCTTGTGTGAAATCATTCCAATGGAATGGCGAGACGTCACGGGCGGGGTGATGTAGAGACACCGAAAGTAGAGTTAATCCGAAACAAACAAGAGTTAGCTTCTGTGTCTTCAGCAAGCTCTCTGTGTGTGTCAGACTGAAATATCTGTTGTTTGTTAGTGCAAGTGCAAAATAACTACAATGTATGGGGGAGCACACATAGTCAGATCTCGAGGGGGCTGACTGTGTGCATTGTCTTCCTGCTGCGAACGCTCCGCTTCCGTCAGGCACACTTTGAGGAGTGTGTCCATGTTTGCGGTCCTTGGGCTGCACCTATCTTCCTCCGCCACCTCAGTCTCTTGCATATGAGCAGACTGCATTTAGATAGTGTGTTTCTATCTGCTCTCATCACATCAGGGGTGTGGATACACATGATTTATGTGTGGTTTGTTTGGGAGCGGAACATGCACAGTCAGCTCTTAAGGGAGCTGGCTGTGTTCATTCATAAAATTCCCGACGTGTACTAGTGTGCACTATCTGGAATGTTCAGCTCTGCTCCCGTTGGCGTTTCTTATCGAGGAAAGAAAGTCTTATGCAATATAGAATCGAGTGGCACGGATCTCTGCATTACTGCGGATCGGTGCCGAGGGAAAACTTTGAGCAGACTGGAGATTCCCTTTCTCTCTCTCTTTCCTCCAACTGCGTGCAAACTTATTAATTTGTTTGCAACCTATTATTCATGATTCTTTTAAATTGCATATATTATTATAATATTCAGCTTAACATCAAGACTGTGTTTCACTTGTCTGGTTGTTTGGCTGCATTTAATTCTGAGGAATTAAATAATGAAATAGTCATCTGGCTTTGAGAAGTTGAGATGTCTATATTAATTTAGTATAGGGATTGGAGATGTGCCTCACCCTTTCTCCTCCCTCACCCTCTAAATACAGTGCTCTCTTGGGACACAGAAGCACGTTTTGCGGTTTCTGTGTCTCAGTGGGTCCTGCAGATGGTGTGTCCTGGACAGGCTCTGGTTGTGGAACAGGAAGTACTTACTCTTGTGAGCAAGGAGGCCACAGAACGTGTTCCTCCTCACAAGAAGGTGTCCAGGTTCTACTTCTGGTATGTCATCGTTCCATGGAAGGATGGGGAGTTGCGTCCGATTCTAGGTCTGTGCAGACTGAATCGTTCTGTCAAAACGATGCTGACGTTTAAGCAGGTCATGACTCAAATCAGATTCAAGGACTGGTTTGTCACCAGAGAGGATGCATACATCCATGTTTACATCCTTCCACAATACAGGAAGTTCCTGAGGTTTGCTTTTGGGGGCAAAGCATTCATTCTTCCTTTCAGCCTAGCACTGACACCTCACACTTTCACCAGTGTGTGGATGCAATTCTGGCTCCTCTGCACCTCCAGGTCATCCACGTAATGAATTACATCAATGATTGGTTTATATTAGTTCAATTAGAGCAGATGGTGGTTCGGCATCAAGATGTCATTCTCGCTCACATAAAAGAGTTGGGGTTAAGGCGGAGGAAGAGTGTGCTTTCTCCAGTACAGATAACCACTTTTGTCGGTGTTGTATGGGTTTCAACAATGATGCAGGCACATTTGTCTCCTGTTTGTGTTTTCTGATTCCCACAGTGGTGAACAGTATGAGGCTAGGCCAGTCACTCACTGTAACACAGTTCTAGAGACTGTTGGGTCTGATGCCAGTAGCATCCTACATGAAATCTTTTGGCCTGCTGTACATGATACCTTTTGAAGTGGTGGCTCAGGACCAAGGGATTTTCCCCGAAAGGCAACCCGCTTTGCATGATCAAGGTCGCGCGGCGATGCTTACGTGCCTTAGACCCGTGAAGGAAGCCTTGGTTCCTGTCACAAGGCCTGGTGTTGGGGGCTCCTTGTCATCGTGTAACGCTAATGATGGACGCCTCCCTCACGGGCAGAGGAGCAGTCATGAGTGGCCACTCTGCCCAGGGTCTGTGGGAAGGCCACCATCTCACGTGGCACATAAATTGCCTGGAGATTCTGACCGTGTTTTGTGCACTGAAACACTTCCTTTCAGACCTGAGGAGTCATCATGTGACTGTCCGCACAGACAACACATCAGTGGTCTCCTACATCAACTGCCAGGGGGGTCTGCATTCGCACCAACTATACAAGTTGGCACACCAGATCCTCAAGTGGGCTCAGGGAAAACTCCTCTCACTCAAAAGAGTCTACATCCCTGGGCACCTGAATCAGGGAGCATACACCCTGTCATGACAGAGACTGAGGCCCAGGGAATGGAGGCCCCACCCTGATGTGGTGGAGCAGGCGGTGAATCTATGTGCGTCTTGAGACTTCACTCTATCCACTCTGGTTCTCCCTCTCACATCCAGCTCTTCTCGGACTGGATACCATGGTTGAGGCTGCATCTGTATGCCTTTTCCCCGAATGCTCTGCTCCCGAGAGTTCTGGAGAGAGTCCACCGGGACTGGGTCCATCTATTTCTAGTAGACCCATTCTGGACAGCCCGAGATTGCCAAAATTATATTTTAATGGTCCCTTTAACACATTCTGTTGACTATAAGTAACGTTGCACCTACATAGGTGGGGACCAAAAAGTGATCACTGTCATTCCAGACTTGTACCAGACTTTCATCTGTACTAGGGATGTGCATCTCATGACTGAGGCCGATACGATACGCATCTCAATATATAGCCAATGATATGATACATTAAAGATACATATGAAGCAGCTACCGATGCGATGCAATGCGATTCACCCCTATTATGATGCAGTGCGATCCGATTTCGATTAGATTCGATTCAACACAATGCGATTCGAGACAATACGATGCAATGGAAAAAATATGATCACATTTAATGCCTCAAGGCCTGTTTCATAAAACAAGTTTACCAAATAAGCCAGGCTTATTTCAGTTAGTCTGACTCATTGTCAAATGATTTGGTTCCATAAAGCAAATTTAACATATATCAACTTCAGTCACTGTGGCAACGTATGCTGGGAAACTTACCTGGTCCAAAGCAGGTTAACTGTCAGACTAAGCTGAGTTCCTCTAACACTGACCACTGACCAATTATTTGACTTTTTTTTTTACAGTTTCTAGCCAAGCAGAATGGCTCTCTCTGGTTTTATGACAGCTGTACCTTTGCAGAACATTATAACATTACAATCTAAAATTGCTCTTTAAAGCATTAAAATAACTAAATTAAAAGTTAAAATCACTGAATTAAAATGAAAATAAATAATAAAGAAAATGACTTCTAAACTGCTTTAAGAAACACACATTAACTCATTTGAGCTGAGTAATTAGTACTGAACTAGCTTACATTTGATTTACCCACAATAGTCCATTTACAGTTACCTATTGCTATCATAAAAATACACTTATATGAAGGTTTAAAATTCTACAAAAAGTCCAATAACCAATATTTTAGCAAAATGTATATTTTACTCAGAATCATTGCGCTCCTATTCGATTGCGCGCCGTCTGTTTAGCATGCATGCGCGCAGCTGCGCTCGTTCACGCGTGTAAGCCTCGCCCACTCCTGACAGCAAAATTTATATATTTGCATGACTTTCTAACATTTACAGATGAAAAATATACATGTGACATGTCAGTTATGCACTGAGGAAAACACAACGTCTCAAATGCATTAAACAGCACTAATATATTCGCTGTTTGCCATGGTAGATCGATTTGATCCATGATCTACATTACGGGCTGCTTAAGAATAAGCGTGCACAAATTAGTGAGATTGTGTGAACTTAATTTGTTGTTTATGGAACCGCTTTAGCCCCGATTGATTTGTTAGGTTATTTCAAGTCAGGTTTTGGACTTTAATCCCAGTTTTTTCTCGGGTCTTCGTGGTGTTGTGATGCGTCATATTCAGCAGTGGTGATGAGAGAACGCGCTTGACAAACAAATACATAGATCACAGATTATTCGTCACTTTCTAAATAATAAAAGTATAGCGCATCCACTAGTACTTATATATAAATAAATAGTTTTTTACCGATGCAAGTATGTTAGATACGATGCATCGCGATACAAATGCCGACTTGTAGCCAATACTAGTGTTGGGTCGTTCTTGAACGATTCGTTCATTTTGAACTAATCTTTAATATGACTCGGGAAGAACGAGTCATCTCGGGGAGTGATTCGTTCAGTCGCGCATCCGCAACATCCTATAGGTTCTGTACTGGAATTAGTCAAGTAGTTCACCAGTTTCGAGTCTTCGGGTTTTTCGAGTCATTCGTTCGTCACGTGACAGCCCCATAAGTTTAACCTATGCAGTCTGAGCCGGAAAGAGAATTGATTAGTTCATCTCTCGAGTCTTCGGGTTTTTCGAGTCGTTCGTACATCACGTGACAGCCCCTTAAGTTTAACCAATGAAGTCTGAGCTGGAAAGAGAATTGATTAGTTCATCTCTCGAGTCTTCGGGTTTTTCGAGTCGATCATTCATCACGTGACAGACCAGCGTATGGTGCTGTCACGTGATGAACGAACGACTCAAACCCGAAGACTTGTCAGATAAGAGGTGAGGTGAGCTAATCATAGACTGAAGACCCAGGTAAACAATGAATTAATCTTTTCTGTTTCTTATAGCAGTTTTGTATTGTTTGTAGTGTGATCAACGTTTGCGTAAGTAGTAGATGTGTTAGGGAAGTAACACGTAACATTTTAATTATATTTTGCTAAAATTAATGAAATGAACGAAATAACTCGAAAAAAGATTTGTTCATTTGCTGAACGAGACTCAAAGGTCCGAGTCGGTAAAATGATCCGAACTTCCCATCACTAGCCAATACACACTTTTTAAACTGATTCATTGCATCGTTAACTTTTTATGCCGATGCACCGAGCGAATCTGGGAATCTTCCCATTCCTAATTTGTACAGTAGAACACAAAATAAGTTATTTTGAAATTTGTTCAGTCTTTAATTAATGGCAGTAAGTAAATAATAAGTTGCAGACCAACCACATTGATCAGACTCACTGCACATGTCTGTTGCCTGCAGTTTTTTCTGGCCAGTTGCCTTGTTAGTTTGTGCTGTCTGTGTAATAGTTCTTGTTTGTGTATGTGTTGCAGCTGCTCTCCGAGAGCCAGATTAACATGGTGAAGGTTGTCAACTCTGTGAGTGATGCTCTAAATGCCATGCAGAAGGAAACTGGAGGTCTGAAGGCCAGGGTGAAGGCTGACCTGCAGAGGGCGCCAGTCAGAGGAGTTCGCCTTAAAGGCTGTGCAAATGGTAGGGGATCCATCTCCTTTGTTTGTTTGAGGTTTTACCTCTGTGTCCATTGTCCATTTGATCCACTATATACTTTTTAAAAGTTTTGGGGTTGTTAGGATTTTTTTTCAAGTTTGTCACTTTCACTTATGCTCACTGCATTTTCTGAGGAAGTCTGCATTTACTTTTGGAAAAATACATTAAAATAGTAATATTGTAAACTGTTATTACAACATAAAATATTTGGTTACACTTTATTTTAAGGTGTCCTTGTTACAGTGTAATTATACATATAAGTACTGAGTAATATTAATTAACTACATGTACTTACTATATGGTTAGGGTTAGGATTTGGGTTTGGCTTAGGGTTATTTGCATGTAATTATGCATAATTAATTGTTATTATAATAGTATTTATTGTTACATGTGTAACAAGGACACCTTAAATTACAGTGGTACCAAATATTTTGTTTCTGTGTAAATACATTTTAAAATGCAATGTATTACTGTGATGACAAAGCAAAATTTTTTCAGCAGCCATTACTCCAGTCTTCAGTGTCACATGATCCTTCAGAAATCATTCTATGCTAATCAAATATGCTGATTTGCTGCTTAAGAAAAATTTCTTAATATTATCAGTGTTATATTTTTTACATAAAAACATGATGTTCATCAAATAATAACAACAGCATTTATTTGAAATATAATTTTTGTAACAATATAAAAGTATTTGCTGTGTCTTGTGATCAATTTAATACATCCTTGCAGAATAAAAGTATTATTTTTTACATTTTTAAATCTTACTGACCCCAGACTTTTTAATGGTGTATGTTTCATTATTTATTAATGTGTCCCTCATCCCTCCAAGCGTCCATCCATCCCTCTCTTTGTCCCAAGCAGACAATATTTTTGTTGACATCTTTCTCTTCTGAGAACCATTCAAAAATAATTTGTATTTGCTTGCAATATATGTATTGCTAATATTTCTTTATATTATAGTGACTAGTGACAAGTTCCTTTTTGGAGGCTTATAAAAGTGTGAAATTGACTTTTTTCCCTGTCATGCTTTTGATATTACAGCTAATGATATTTGCTATTGAGGAGTTGGATTCTGAATAGCATAGTAGCATGCTGCTCTTACTATTTCCTGTAGCTCCAGAGTGATTAGTCACATGGCATTTTTCCCTCAGGTGATTGGCTTTGAATGTTCCATGGTCCAGTGAGCTAAGATTCAGATGCAGATCATGTACTCTGACATCAACTCAGAATCACAAGCACTTTGGTCCCCCTAGCAGAGGCGCTCTGATCCTCCTCTCATTGTTGACTCATTGATTCTCAATCCAAAGAACATCAGACAATTTCACGGAAAACCGTGTTTAAAAAGCGCACATAACTATTGTCTTCTTTTTGTGTCCCTGCTGATCTGAATTCTCATTAGACGAGTCGCTGGAAGCAGACTCTGTGGAAAGTGTCTGTGCTTAAATTGTGCTCTTGGGAGGCCTAATGTGTCTGAAAGCATTTTACCACTTTACTTTTAAGACCCTGATGTCTCTGCTGGAGCCACAGGTGTGGTTTGTAATGAACCTCAGTATGGAGCAGACACTTGTATGCAAGTGTGTGCCAGTGAAAGAGGGTTTTCTATAATTAGGGAAAAGGATCGCTCTTTTGGGAACAGAGACCAGTAAACTGAGAAGCACCAGCTGCCTTGGAAAAACCTGTGCAAAGTCATGTTGGCTAACCTATAGCGATATCCCTTTGGTCATTAAATTAGCCTTGGCCTAGTTTAGCTATTTAGCTATTTAGCTATTTGCTATCTTGTAACTATCTGGTGATCTAGTCTTTGTGGTTTATGTCTGACACACTCTCTCTCTCTCTCTCTCTCTCTCTTTTAAGGCTCTCGTCCACGGGACTGTAGTGATATATATGCTAGCGGTCAGAGACAAGATGGCATCTACTCTGTTTTTCCCACTCATTACCCTGCTGGCTTTCAGGTCTACTGTGATATGAGCACGGATGGAGGTGGCTGGACGGTGAGTCACATTAACACACATGCACATTAGTTTGTGTGAGTTTGTAGTAATATACACCTCCTGAAGAGTGATTCATTGGTATTAGTAGTATCGCACCAAAGTGAGGCTTTCATTTTAATGTAAATGTGAATGAAATGGGGAAAAAGAAGAGAAGATTATTGTTTCAGGGTTCTTCTTTTCAGTCACTTATGGATTTAGACACATGGGGAAGAACGGCCCCCACAAAGAAAAGATGTGATGTTGGATTGTCATGTCGATTGACAAGTAACCTAAATATTGAAGTAGGCATGTCCTACTAATTGTTTAATGTGGTTAGGTCTTTGGTGGTCTAGGATTGTCCTGGATTATCAATTCAGTGATTTGAAGGGGCAGCAGATCAACAAAATCGCAAATAAACCATTACCTCATATTGTCAGGATTATGGACCTGTTTTGTTGTGTTTTCCCTCCGCATGTGCTCCGTGACCCAGTTTCTCCCTCTCGTTGATTGTTCATTAGATTCTGGTGTGTCTTGTTTCTAGTCCTAATCACCACATGTATTTTAGTTCCAGTCTGTGTGCTCCTCCTTTGTCTGGTCTACTATGTTGTGTTCGTGTGTCTTCTCCCCCGTTCCCTGTGTGGATATACCCAGTGTCTTTGGATCTATTAAAGACTGTTTCGATTATCCACGTCTCCGTCGTTCCTCTCTGACACAGACCGTGACACATATACACTTGCCAATACAAACTTAAAAGGATTTACCCCAAAATATAATTTCTGTCATAATTTACTCAACTTCACGTAGTTCTGAATGTGTATGAAAAAAGATCAGTGTTTTTTCTCTATATATTGAAAGTCAATGGGGATCAGTGTATTGTTTGGACCCCAGTGTTCTTCATCAGTCAGAATATCTTCATTTGTGTTCTGCAGAAGAAAGAAATATAGTATAGATTTTGAAAAACATGAAGGCATGTAAATTATGACAATTTTCACTATCCCTTTGAATGACTGCAGAAGAAAGAAAATCAGGTATGGAACAACATATTATAACATATACTACTGCGGGACCTTATATATGAATACTTAGATAGGTGTCGTATTCCCATAGGTTGATAGGGATCAGCTGAGAGTCAGCTGATGCGAGCTTGACTAACGTGACCTGCCAGAACTAACGCTACGCTAGATATTTCCCAAACCAAAAAAGATCATTATTTATTTAATCCATCACATTTCAAGCTGTCTGCTTTGCTTTTCTCTCCATTTTAAATCTAATTTTAAAACCCAGATTGGGGTAGGCTAAAAGCACAAAAAAAGTCAAATGTACTTTTGATGTTATATCAAATTTTATGCATCTAATCTCTCCAACCATGTACTGTTGCACTAATCCACTGTCTGGTTCAGTAATGACATGTAGATATACTGATATCTTTATTGAGGTTCTTTACAGAATGAGGCTCAAAGTTGCTGTCATATTTAGCTGCTTAAAATGGTGAAACGCATTGTGAAAGCACTTAGTGAGATTGATATAATGATGACGATATGATTCTGATGATAATGCTGAGGGTCGTTATTATTATTACTCTAGGTTTTGAGATTGTGTAACCACCGGGGTCTCCCAGCGTAGGATTGAATCCTGCTGACTACGGAGGCTGTCCTTTCCAGAACTTTTCCTCAGAGATCAATAATATCTGCATGCATATATATCTATCTGCATGCAGTAGCACATTCTGAAGTCATTCGTCTATATTTAAATATGAACATCTCACAGAACTGCAGAATATGACATGTTTTTTGAGGACGTGAGAATATGAGAGAAACAATAGGAAAGACAGTTTATTCAGTTGTGACAGCAGCATGTAAGTAGATGGTTTCTCTTTGCCCCATTCCAGCAATCATTGAGTGTGCATGGGCATATTTGAGTGTACTGTATATGGGAGTGAGTAAAATCAGTGACATCATAGAGGCTGGTGATAGAATGAGAGAGGCAAAAAGAGAAAGATGTTGAGAGGAAATGGCTTGAGGCGAAAGAGGGTGTATGCAGTCTGTCAGGCTATTAGTTCTTCATAACTGTCCCACTTTCTGTTGCTCAAGAGACTGTTGCAACTAGGAAAGAAGACACCCACAGTCATAGTGTGTGTGGGGTGGGGGGTTGTACTGGTGTTTGTGTATATTGAGGGGAGACTAATGAAATGTAAAAATGAAATGAGCCAAAGAGGGGAAGAACAAGAAGAGAGAATGAAGAGATTCAGATACATTACCTTTCAAAAGTTGGACAAGAGTTTTTTTTTTGGTAAAATAAATTAATACTTATATATTTACCAAGGACACGTTAAGTTGATCAAAAGCAACAATGAAGACAATTATAAGATTTCAAACGATTTCTATAAATACATTTTTAATTTTTAAAATTTTAAAATTTTTCTTTTTGAAGTTTCGATCACCATAGAAAAAAAGACTGCATGTTAAACTGTTTTAACTTTGATAATAATAAGAAATATTTATTGAGCACCCGATCAGCATTTGAAAGATTTCTGAAGGATCATGTGACTCTGAAGACTGCAGTAATGGCTGCTGAAAATTTAATTACTTTTTAAAATATGTTCAAATATAAAACAGTTACTTTAAATTATAATAATATTTCACAATATTGCTGTTTTTAATCAAATAAAGGCAGCCTTAATAAGAGGCTTCTTTCAAAAATATAAAAAAAATCTTACAGACCCTAAAGTTTAGGGCCTAAACTTTTCAATGGTACTGTTAGCCAGGGTTCTCCAAACACGGTCCTGGAGGGCCAGTGTCCTGCAGAGTTTAAACTCAGAGCTAAACTCTGCAGGACACCAGCCATCCAGGACTGAGTTTGGAGACCCCTGGATAATACAGAATAAAAGTATTTTCACTGATGGTATCAGACTTTTGGACATCCAATTTTAGAGCCAATTTATTAAAAAAATACTCGAGAAAGTAAGGCATTAGTTTTGACATGGAAGATGGCTTCAAAATAGTGGTCCAATGACGTTAATTTCTTCAAATTGTCAACAACAGAAAAATATGTATGCAATAATGTGACAATTGAAACATTTTCCTAAGGTGCTCTCACAAAAACCTAGAAACTGAAATTAAATTTGATTATGTATAATCTAAGATGGCTATTTTTTTTCTCTCAACTCATTGTCAGGGTTCTGTCACTTCGGTCTAGTGTAATTCATGGTTTTGTGACAGAGCCCTGACACTCGCGTCATGTCATTGTTTTCATGTGAGCGTGCGGCTTCGAGTGTGCTCGAGCCGTGCGCTCTCGTCTGCGTGTACTGTTTCATGTTGGAGCGTGGTGTTCAGATCCCGGCACTCATGTCTTGAGTTTCGGTTTCGTGTCGGGGTCCGGACACTCGCGCTCCATGTTCTGTCTGTTGTGGGAGCGTGCGGTCTCGAGTTCGCTCGGCCGTGCGCTCTTCTGTCCACGTGTGTTGTGTTTTGTGAAGCACGCGGTTTGTGTTTAGCCGCGTGCTTTTCTTGTCGTCTTGTGCGAACACGTGGCTTATGAGTTTTCTCATTAGCTGCGTGTTCGTGTCTCTTGTTCTAGCACATGGCTTGTGATTTGTTTTGCTGGCCATGTGCTTGTGTTTTGTTTTGTGTGAGCACATGGCTTTTTGTCTTTGATTCGGTGTGCCATGTGCTCATGTCAATTCTCTGAATACATATTTTGCCTAGTTAACTGTGTGTATACAGAAATGAGCCGTAATTGCAGGCTTGATCTGCTGCTTTTGTTCCAGCTCTATCATTTGTGATTTTCAGTACAAAAATGGGTCATCCTTTTTCAACGCTTTAAGCTTAAACAGCTCTTCAAAACACACACCACCTTCCTATTACAGACTGCACATCCACAGTCACTACACTGTGAGTTTAGGATGAATTCCACCCACTCTGATCCATTTTTTGGACATCTAGTAATTGATTGCATCTGTTCCGAAAGTCATGCACTGTCCAGATGATGTAAGCTTACAGTGAAGTTCGCCACCAATACAATAAATGGAAACTGAAATGGAAGAGTTTATAGCCTGAGCCACTTCGAGCCTGTGCAGTGACCTACAGCTTTGCTTTAATATCAAAATGAGACCTCTCAATCCTCTCATTCTTTACTATGTAATTCCTGCCCTCGTCCTTTTGTTGCCTCTTGTTTTCATTTCAGCAGGGAGCATGACAGAGAAAAGAGAGAACACTTCTTTCTGCCAGACACTGTGAGCTCCTATAAATAGGAATGGCACTTTTTTTCCTCAGCATTAATGCTAAACAGAGAGAGAGGAAAGGAGGAGAGATGCAGGGAGGGCATGCAGGTAAAATAAATAAATAAAGTTTGTGCAACACTGATATTTTTTTGGGTAGAACCAAGCATAACATGGCCATGCACACACACACACACCTAAGGCATTGACAGATGAAAGAATAGAGGTGTCAGTCAAGTCTTTTGACTTGATCATGCATTACAGGCTCATTCTGTCTATCTCTTTCTTTCTCACTGTTACCCTTTCTCTCATACACACATACAAGCACACATCTATGCATTCATGTGTGCAAAAAAAACACAAGCTCACACGCATTATCACCTGTGGTGGTGATATTCTGTATTCTGTTCCTGACTCACGCTCTGCCCCGAGATAATGTATTCCACTATTATTATTTTATTTGCTAAAAGGAGAGGACTAAAAATGAGCACTCTATAAATCATTTATGGGAGCATATCTATTAGAGTGCTACGTGATCTGGCATTATCAAATGGTGCTTTTATCAAAAGTACCCACAACTCCTCTCTGAAATATTAAAAAAGCACTAAGACCTGAAATGTAAAAGTTTTAGATTGAAACTCAATTTGTGGATTCAATGGGGTGGGGGATGCACTTGGAATGCAACTTGTTTTTCTTCCCTTTCTAAAAAAAATGGTTTTCAATGTCTGGCTGTTTCGTTCTGCTCATTCATGTTTCATTGCACAGTTGCATATATCCAAATGTGTGTTTTTAAGTAATTGCGCAGGGCGAAGGCTGTGTCATAGGTTTGTAGCTGTGATTAGATAAAGTAAGCCTCTATTTTTGTAACATGCTACGTGGTGTAGGATTTATGTTTTACGATTAGGTTTTGAAATGAAATGAGGAGTTAGAATTCAAGATGTAGAGAAATTGAGACATATGGACATAAAAAAATAAAGCATAGCAGGAAATGTCAAATTATTGATTTATTGTTTTATTTTTAACTGGAAAAGATTGTGCAGAATTGCCCTTTTGGAAATGACCGTCTTTAATGGTAGATACGTGTGTATGTGTGGTGTAAACTGTTTGTTTTGTCTTGTTTGGGAGTACACACATAAAAACACCCCTCCAAGAAATGGAATCAAGCATTATATTTTTTTGGGTAGAACCAAGCATAACATGGCCATGCACACACACCTAAGGCATTGACAGATGAAAGAATAGAGGTGTCAGTCAAGTCTTTTGACTTGATCATGCATTACAGGCTCATTCTGTCTATCCCTTTCTTTCTCACTGTTACCCTTTCTCTCATACACACATACAAGCACACATCTATGCATTCATGTGTGCAAAAAAAACACAAGCTCACACGCATTATCACCTGTGGTGGTGATATTCTGTATTCTGTTCCTGACTCACGCTCTGCCCCGAGATAATGTATTCCACTATTATTATTTTATTTGCTAAAAGGAGAGGACTAAAAATGAGCACTCTATAAATCATTTATGGGAGCATATCTATTAGAGTGCTACGTGATCTGGCATTATCAAATGGTGCTTTTATCAAAAGTACCCACAACTCCTCTCTGAAATATTAAAAAAGCACTAAGACCTGAAATGTAAAAGTTTTAGATTGAAACTCAATTTGTGGACTCAATGGGGTGGGGGATGCACTTGGAATGCAACTTGTTTTTCTTCCCTTTCTAAAAAAAAATGGTTTTCAATGTCTGGCTGTTTCGTTCTGCTCATTCATGTTTCATTGCACGGTTGCATATATCCAAATGCGTGTTTTTAAGTAATTGCGCAGGGCGAAGGCTGTGTCATAGGTTTGTAGCTGTGATTAGATAAAGTAAGCCTCTATTTTTGTAACATGCTACGTGGTGTAGGATTTATGTTTTACGATTAGGTTTTGAAATGAAATGAGGAGTTAGAATTCAAGATGTAGAGAAATTGAGACATATGGACATAAAAAAATAAAGCATAGCAGGAAATGTCAAATTATTGATTTATTGTTTTATTTTTAACTGGAAAAGATTGTGCAGAATTGACCTTTTGGAAATGACCGTCTTTAATGGTAGATACGTGTGTATGTGTGGTGTAAACTGTTTGTTTTGTCTTGTTTGGGAGTACACACATAAAAACACCCCTCCAAGAAATGGAATCAAGCATTACATTTTACAATAAAGTTTTGTGTCAATATTAGTGAATGTATTAGGCACCATGAACAAACAATGAATAGTAGTTCCTATTATGTTTTTTTATTTTTTCACTTTATTTTTTTAAATTAGGTTTATTAATCATTTACAGCCATTTTAAATCTTGCTAAATATTTAAATATAGCTTACCTTTTTATTTTTACATATGAACTTTTGTTTGTTAACTATTATTATTATTATTATTAATTTAAGGCATTTATTAATCTTTATATATGTAGAAGTTAACATTAAGATTAATTAATGATGTACAATTTGCTGTTTCATGTTAACTGTAAAACAGTTAATTCCTATTTATTTTAAAATGTTTTTAATAATTTTCAGTATTTTTTATTTTTATTTAAGTTAAATTTTAATAAAAAAAATATAGCCTACTATTTTTCATTCATAGTCTGGTTAGTTCATGACGCATCAGTTAAGGTTACATTCTACAATTTTTACTGTTAAAATTTAAAAATGTATTTCTATACACTGTAAAACAAATTATACACTATATTTACTTAATAAAATTGTGTCAACAGATTACTAGCAATATTATAAATTAAATTCAACACATACAAATTTATTAGAATTAATCAAATGAGATACTTACAAATTAATTATTCAAACTGAGTAAAATAGCACAAAAAAAATTAAAATTAAAAAACAAAAATATTGGTTTTATTAGACAAAAAAAAAACACTATGCGAATGAATAGCAAGAAACACCCTGCAAAAATGTAATATGCATGCACGATGTCACCTTTTTCATAAATTCATGTTTTTGTTGTTTACATGGAGATGGTACAGAAATCGTGTTCAAAAGCTTGTGTTTCCTGGCCCCCAAAATGGAGTTACTGAAGATACCGGATGTTAACAAAGATTCACTGAAGGAGAAAACCAACATTTTAGGTTACCATAACGGTGGTCAGTGTTTGCTTTAGTTGGGTTCTTAGTTGGGTCACTTTAATTATTACATTAACTAATGTTAATGTATACAACCTTATGGTAAAGTGTTACTGAATCAGGTTACACCCGTACACACACACTTTCTCTCTCTCTCTCTCTCTCTCTCTCTCTCTCTCTCTCTCTCACTCACACACACACACACACACACACATTTTGTGTCTTTCTGTGAGATATCTGTAGTAATGATGGGCAGTGACAGTCTCTAATTCTTCAGATTAAACATCAAACATGATTCTGCCTCTTCCAATTGATCACTCCATACTAATCCAGCAATTCCCCTGTCCAGAGCAGGAAAAGAAAGATGGTTAAGGAGAACAGAGGGAGAGAGACAGAGTGATAAATGGTAAGAATCGATGACAGAGGAAAAAGAGGAACACTCAAATAAAGGAGGAGAATGGGGACAAGGAAAGAGGGGTGAGCAAGCTGAGAACAAAAGAGTGGCTTTTAAGACCCAGCATCATAAGTGTGCTGAAACAGCATATGTTCCCGTCCCTGCCGGCTGCGTTCTCACACCTCCTTGCGAATGTGATCGTGTCAGAGAAACATTAAACTGTATCTCTACTCATCTCCTAGCCGCATTCATTTATTCTCCTTTTGTATCTGTCTGGATCTTTCTCTCTTGCCTTCATAGCATGAGTCGTTAGTGGCGATGACTATTGCCATCCTGATTAAAACCAGACATCTGTTTTATGTGTCTTGTAGACAAGGGATGCCCTCATGATGTAATCAGCCTCACTGTCAACCACAAATTAAATACTGATTGTGGCATAGTGTGGAAAACCTGAATGCTGGTTTAAGGTTATCTGCTCATGTTTTTGTGTGTTGAGGTCTCCACAAAGTAATGGAATGATGTAGGGGATAATGTACAGGCAGGTGTCATCATCTCAAAATAAAGCCCAGCAGGGGGATCAGGGGGATTATTTTGCAATAACAGCCAACTAATTACAAGCCAGGGGTATCATGCTCTGTCGTTTTTTGGCCTGGCTCACTTTGGCCTATTTCAAATCTATCTGTCTTTTCATTTTAATTCTGCCTCTTCACATTCAAATTTAAATTGCAATTTTGCATCATGTTTGCTGCCTTAGTTCAAATTGTGTCCACAAATTTGACAAAGTTGTGGGAATAAATTCTTAATTTGTGGCCACAATATATATATACAGTGTGTATATATATATATATATATATGTATGTATGTTTTACATTCCTTGTTTCTTGTTCCCATTTCATGTGTGGTGCTCCGAACTTGACAGATCACCATGCATTTTTTATTTTGATCGGCATGACTTTTTTGCCACAAGCATGCATTTTATGAAAGCAATTTCACAGAAGTATTTGTGCATTTTCTGGTTGTCACATGTTTAATGCAAATATTTTAGCATCCTTTTTTTCCCCAAAAAATATGATATTTCGATCTAATGCAATGAAATATAGCTTAAGTGTCCAAACGCTTTTTGGGGCCATTGTAGGGTCATTTCCATGGTCGCTTCTGTTGTAGTCAGTGTAGGATTAAACCAGTCAAATGCAGTGAGAGCTTAAGCAGCTGACTGTTGCGTTTCCTCAGCTGACACTGTCCTGGCAGATAAATACACACGCAGCTGTGTTTGGAGACAGATGCATTGACTATCTCATTGACAGATTGACAGACACATTGATCTCTTAATGACCACCAACTATCCAGGACCTGAGACAGGAACACCGCCTACACTATTACACCTCCATCACTTACACGCTTCTTGTTCATTGTGCTAGTGTTTGTCCTATAAACTGCAATAGAGATGTCTTGTGTTTCTCCGCTGTCACCCAAGGGTACTTTGTCACTTGTTTAAGTTCTCTGCAGTGAAGCTTTGTAAGACTCCTGTTCCTAGGGAGAGAAGCAGCAGTGCTGAATATCTTTTATCTGTAATCTTGCTGGTGGTAGGCTGATGAAGGCCAAAGTCTGTAGAAATCAGTTTGTAATCCAGTGTTAGAGACATCGATAAATCTAAATGTCTTGTGCTGCCTTTAGATAAGCCATTTGCTCTTGAACTTGTGGTTAAAATGTATACACATTTTCAAGAGGGCATTGTGATAAGGTTCACTAATTTTTAAATTAATAAAAAAAAAAATTTATTAAATGAAATTTATCTTAGAGTGGCCCAAAAATACTGAATGCCTGAATGTCACTGCAATAGATTAAATATTAAACTAAGTGGCATCTGCTAAACAAATGATGCCAGAATAATGTTTTTCTGAGCCATTTTTTCAATGATTTTTAACCTACTAATCTCCAGATGTTTTTTAGTGTGTGCATGAAGTAAGCTTCCCTCAAGTTCACACAGGTCTTCAAGCAGAGTAAAGATAGGTAACCTATAGTTCATCACATTGAGGATGATCTATTTACATTTGGCAATCAGAATGTGCCCATATTTTGTATTAAATTTGAACAATGTATCTACTGGTTTATTAATTTAACCTTAAAGGGATAGTTTACAAAAAATACAAATTATGTCATTAATTACTTACCCTCATGTCGTTCCAAACCCGGAAGACCTCCATCCATCTTCGGAACACAAATTAAGATTTTTTTTATGAAATCCGAGAGCTTTCTGACCCTGCATAGACAGCAACAGAACTACAGTGTTCAAAGAAAACAAAAATAACAACTTTATTCAACAATTCTTCTCTTCCATGTCAGTCTCCACCGCCATTGACGAGAGTACCACAACGCGTGTGTGTGATGATGCTGACGCGGGAGCCGGCATCCTGACATAGCATGCGCTGTGGCTTGCTTTCAAGCAGAGCAATGCACACGCGTTAATCGTGGTACTTTCGTGAATGGTGGCGGAGACTGACACGGAAGAGACGAATTGCTGAATAAAGTCATTATTTTTGTTTTCTTTGTGCACAAAAAGTATTCTCGTAGTTTAAGATAAAATTATTATTCACTCTGTAGCTGTGTGAAATGGAGAAAAAAAAACAAGGGAATAATGATCTAAACCAAGGGAATCATTTGAGGACCTAAGTCTTACTAATAATTCAAGTCTTACTAATAAAAAAATAAATATGTATTGTTTTTGTTTTAAAATCATGGCTTTACAAATTAATGCAATATATAAGCTGGATTCTCACAATTCAAGTGAGACTGATTACTGGTCTACAATTAACTGTGAAGATAAGTAACATAGACAGATGGAAGAGTAAGGAATTCAAGATGAACGAATATATAACCCTACTGGTTTATGCTAAGTCTTCTGAAGCAGCACGATAATTTTATGATGAACAGATTTACATTTTCAGAAATGTACACAGACTACATCAAATATGGCAATGAAAACCTCAACTAAAATCTAATTTCTCTTCTCATTTCAAATGATCAAGCACTCTGTCACGAATCCGGTCCATGAACTTTCCTTTTCATTGACT
>NW_015507455.1:90867-91212 GCF_001515645.1 Sinocyclocheilus grahami | reverse complement strand
AACCACACGGAGCAGGCGCCACCACAGTGATGCCCTCAGCTGCCATAATCCTTCGGTGGTAACTTTAATTAAATGAGAATCTTTAATTAGTCTAGTCAGCAGCGACTGACATTTTGGATGCAATTTGTCATTTGCAGTGAAATGGTACCGTCATGACACAAAGACCACAGGCCGAGAGTCACAGATCACTGCACTGTAAGGGTTTCGGATCAATTGCTGTAAACACCTGGGTGTGAAGAGGCTAATATCACAATGGTTATAGAAAAGAATCAGCCCCTTTAAAATAATCACTTTTTTTTTTTGCTTTGCAGCCTGAAATGAAGACGGACACCGTTTTTGTTTTAT
>NW_015507455.1:89248-90195 GCF_001515645.1 Sinocyclocheilus grahami | reverse complement strand
TTCAAAACTTGCCAGCTCCAAAAAGGGTAAAAAGTAATTCATATGGTTTATGCTAAGTCTTCTGAAGCAGCACGATCATTTTATGATGAACAGATTTACATTTTCAGAAATGTACACAGACTACATCAAATATGGCAACGAAAACCTCAACTAAAATCAAATTTCTCTTCTCATTTCAAATGATCAAGCACGGTGACATTTTAAGTTTATAAAAGCCATATTTCATATAGTTTATCTATCTGTACGTTGGTCAGTGTTTTATTTTGTATTGAGAGTGAATTACATTTTAATTTACATTTTGATCTGATATACCAGTCAAGCCTTTTGGAAATTAATTTTAACTTTAATTTTTTTACTTTTTTTGGAGCTTGAAAGCTTTGATTTATATTGACTTTCATTGTATAGACAAAAACAACAAACATTTTCAAAATATAATTTTTCAATGTTTGCAATGACATGAAGGTGAATAAATGACAGATTTTGTGTGTGTGTGTATTATCCCTTTAAAAATAAGGGAAACTAACCACAATCATTTTAGGTAAAAGTTTCACATTACAAATGAAAGTTGTTCTTTTATGTGTATTTGTTGGAATGGGATTGCTTTATTCCTGAAAGCTGTTAGGTGACAGGGACAGCGAGAAAGAGGTCAACCGATTCTAATTTAACCTTTAATACTCCCTCTCTCGCTCTCACTGTCTGTTTCTCTGCCTCTGCTGACACTGTTGTTAGACAGTGATGGTCAATGCCCCTTTGACCTTCACTTCTTGCCTGCCTTCAATCTATTGAAAAAAGGCAAGATAATACACAGGCATGATTGTATGCGTGTGTGTGAATGCATGTGTAATTTCAACCTTGACAGTGGTGTCTGCCTCAGTTCTGTGCAGGCAGAGTTGATCTCCCAGGAGCCTCCAGGGCAGCTACAGGGTGGGAGTGATGCAGGAGAGAGC
>NW_015507455.1:80454-89238 GCF_001515645.1 Sinocyclocheilus grahami | reverse complement strand
AACTTTAATTTTTTTACTTTTTTTGGAGCTTGAAAGCTTTGATTTCTATTGACTTTCATTGTATAGACAAAAACAACAAACATTTTCAAAATATAATTTTTCAATGTTTGCAATGACATGAAGGTGAATAAATGACAGATTTTGTGTGTGTGTGTATTATCCCTTTAAAAATAAGGGAAACTAACCACAATCATTTTAGGTAAAAGTTTCGCATTACAAATGAAAGTTGTTCTTTTGTGTATTTGTTGGAATGGGATTGCTTTATTCCTGAAAGCTGTTAGGTGACAGGGACAGCGAGAAAGAGGTCGACCGATTCTAATTTAACCTTTAATACTCCCTCTCTCGCTCTCACTGTCTGTTTCTCTGCCTCTGCTGACACTGTTGTTAGACAGTGATGGTCAATGCCCCTTTGACCTTCACTTCTTGCCTGCCTTCAATCTATTGAAAAAAGGCAAGATAGTACACAGGCATGATTGTATGCGTGTGTGTGAATGCATGTGTAATTTCAACCTTGACAGTGGTGTCTGCCTCAGTTCTGTGCAGGCAGAGTTGAGCCTCCAGGGCAGCTACAGGGTGGGAGTGATGCAGGAGAGAGCAAAACCTTTAAGATGACTGACAACTGTCATCCCGTACTGGATCAACCCCTTTCCCTCCCCATCTCTCATCGCAACCGAATTTCAACAGAAAACAAAGTCCACCTGTTTGACTTCAACTGACCAGACATTTTAGTGTGATAGGAGAAATGAAATGCGTTAGTCGCATTGTGTTTTGCAAACATGCCATTTACCCAGAGGGATTACAGATAATGCAGAAGAACAAACACAAACACTTGAGTGTTGTTTCTGATTACCATATAGCACTGACTGCCCTTCTGTGCCATTTAAAACATTAAAAAAAAAAACTCTCACACAGACAACAGTCAAAACTAGTGTCCGCGATTTTGACAGATTCATTATGCTGGCACATTTGATCTCTTTTATTCTGTGCATGTCTGCTATTGCACTTTCTTAGGACGCATCATCTTTAATGTCCTTCTTGCTCAAATCTGAACTCTAATTCAACTTTTCTCCTCCTCTGCTTGTTGTTGTCATCATTACGGAATACTCAAAAACAAGCAGATCCAAAAGCATAATTTATTGTAAAAAATCCCCCCCCCCCCCCAAAAAAAATTATCCAAATCAGAGTATCAGAAAACGCATAACAGAAAATAATAAACCAGCAACCAAAGACACAGAGAACCAAGCTTATATGAGGATAAGTTAACATGAATGAATTGAGACTTGATTGTCAAAGGGTGATGGGAACTGAAGTCCAGAGAAACAAGCACAGTAAAGAAATGTGCCCTCTAGTGGCCTTACATGGGCACACCAACCAGACATTGTAACATTACCTCCCCTTTAAGGAGCGGATACCAGATGCTCCACCAGAACACAAAAAAGTTCAGGAGGGAGGTGAAAAGGAGGCGGATCAGGGGGGAGGGATGGTGTGGTGTGGTGGGGTGGGCCAGGCCCGTGTAGCGGAAGAGGGCCTAGAGACAGAGGTAGACAATGGTGCCAGGGCTGGGCCGGCAGGGCAGGCGACCAGGGCAGAGTCAGGAGCATGGCAGACCGTAAAGGTGGAGCTGACAAGGCAGATGAACCCCCTAGCGGCTCAGGCAGGACTGAAAAGAAGAGCACAGCGTTTAGTAACAGCCTCAACGGCTGCAAAAGGACAGACAGGCAGCTCAGCAATGGTCTCTTTGACCGTAAAAGGGCAGACTAAGAGTTCAGGAGTGAACTCATAAACTTGAGTGGGCTCTGGAGCGGACTCATAGACTGGTGTGGGCTCTGGAGTGAACTTGTAGACTTGAGTGGGCTCTGGAGTGAACTCGTAGAATTGAGTGGGCTCCGGAGTGAACTCATAGACTTGAGTGGGCTCTGGAGTGAACTCGTAGACTGGTGCAGGCTCAGGAGTGAACTCGTAGACTGGAGAGAACTCTGGAATGAACTCGTAGACTTGAGTGGGCTCTGGAGCGGACTCATAGACTGGTGCAGGCTCGGGAGTGAGCTCATAGATTGGAGAGAACTCTGGAAGGAACTCGTAAACTTGAGTGGGCTCTGGAGCGGACTCATAGGCTGGAACAGACTCTGAGGACTCCCGGACTAGAGCGGGCTCTGGAGTGGAATCTGAGGGCTCCCGGACTGGAGCAGACTCTGGAGTGGACTCTGAGGGCTCCTGGACAAGAGCAGGCTCTGGAGTGGACTCTGAGGGCTCCCGGACTGGAGCAGGTTCATGAGTGGACTCTGAATGCTCCCAAGCACGCAGGACAGTCCAGAGTCCAAAGGCAAAGACGGCCTTCTTGATAATGGCAGCAGCAGTGAAATTGGGCAGTTCTGTGGCGAGCTCTGAGACCACCAGAGTCGGGTCCTCCAGGAACACCAGACTCGGGACCACCGGAGTCAGATCCTCCAGGACCACCGGACTCGATACCACCGGAGTCGGGTCCTCCAGGACCACCAGACTCAGGACCACCGAAATCGGGTCCTCCGTGACCACCGGACTCGATACCACCACAGTCGGGTCTTCCAGGACCACCAGATTCGGAACCACCAGGGTTGTCATTGCTTCCCTCTTCCTCCTTGACCTTCGCTTGCGAGACAGAGACTGTGAAGATTCACTAGATTCACTTTGTCAAAGCAAAGGGTGATGGGAACTGAAGTCCAGAGAAACAAACACAATAAAGAAACGTGCCCTCTAATGGCCTTACATGGGCACACCAACGATATTGTGACAGTTGTACACTGGCAAAATCCTTTTGAACGTCACTGTAAACATGTTTTTATCCTTCAACAACCTTTTAACCAACCATTCAGATTTTAGGGTTTGGGTTAACACTGGTTTTCAGATGTTTAAAACATTTTAGCAGCAATTTCTTAATGATTTTAGGGGTTTGTTAGGGGATAGAGTTTTACTTAGGATTGTTTAGTAGAAAATGTGTTCCAATATAATATGTTGATCCAACATTTCATACTAAGTTACTGGTTTTAGTTTACTTCACAATTTGTTTACACAAATGTGTGGAGTTCATGCAGTTTAAGCGCTGCTGTCATTTAATGCAAAAGGGGGACAGCTCAAATACTGAGACATTCTGATATACATTTTTTTTTTCATTTCAGTCTTTTTTTTTATTCAAAGTGACTCGAACTAGTCATATAGTTTAAAGAATAAAAAATGCATGATAGAAGTGCACTCAAACTTTTGCATGGCACTGTACAGTATGTGATTGTGTCTATACGCAAATGGATTATAAGCTCAGTAAGTCCTACTCTTCTGAGTCAGTCTTGACTAAATCAAGATATCATACTCCATTAAATGATATTATCCTTAAGATCACAATGCTGAGCTGTTCCATCGTGATGTTTGTTCAGGTCTCATATCAGTCTCTGCTGAGAGAGTTTAATCTTTCACTCTTATCATGGATTTACTCTGAGGAAGAGCCCTAAAATCACACAGTAGGCCTACTTTATTCAAATGCACGAGCTCACACACATACATCATACATCAGAACACAACAGGACATTTTCCTGTTGTTCAGAAGATAAAAAGCTTAATATCGTGCAACCCACTAACAAAGTTTTGAAACAAATTTGTTGTTAATTATTATTCTGTTTCTGCTTTTTTTGTCAGGTAATCCAGCGGAGGGAGGATGGATCTGTGAACTTCTTCAGGGAGTGGGACTCCTACAGGGAAGGATTTGGCAAAATCACTGGAGAGTACTGGCTTGGTAAGTTGTGTATTTGTGTTTGTGACAGAGAGAAAGCATGTGAGCATAAACTGTGATTTTTTTTAATTATCAGTGTAAAAAGCTGCCAACACCTCTCAACCACAGACACCTAGACAATTACATCCATTCCTAGGTGTTTCCACACATCTGTGCAGTCACATGTCAGTCCAGCTATCTGTCATTATAATTCAAATTGCAATGATTTATTCTGTTTGCTACCTCATTTCAAATTCAAGAAGTAATTTCTAAATGTTGCACCCTATAGACCTTTTAGACCTGCAGAGAGTAATACAGTCAACAGTACACGTCACAGATCTGTCAGGGTTCATTCCCTTAAACATATTTATTTGTTGATCTAACCTAGAAACTGAAAAGCACTGAATTAGAGTGCTAAACATCTAACTCCACATGATCTATGGATGAGCAGCAGCAACTCTTTCCCTCTGCTTTTCTTCCACTCCATGTAGCAAGCAGGAATCAAATCAACAAGTAAGCCCAAATTGCCGTGTTTACCGTTTTTGTGAGCCAAAATGGCTTTTGACAGCCAAAGCGCTATAATCATGCTCTTAACCTGCAGAGAGGTTTAAACTAGAATCATTATTGTGTTTGTTGGTCTGCGTGAGTGTTTTTGTTCTTCTGTTCGCTTGATGAGATGAGCAGTGGCGACTGGCTTGTTGTTCTCTGCTAAGATACAGAGAGAGAGAGAGGATGTACAGGGAATTTAAAGGACATAACTCAAACACACACTCACACACACAATGTGTGAGGTCATAAATTGGCGCAACGGATGCAGGAAGACAGATGGATGTGGCATCAGTCAGGCCCATGGGAACGTGGAAGAAGATACAGTTGTTTCTAATGCTGCCACCCCACGTCTGCTGGTGTGGCCAAGTGAGGCACTTGCGCTCCAGTGCATACTTATACATGGAAATAGATTCTCATTGTCTTTCCAATGTTAAGTAGATCATCAAAGAGACATACAGTTTGGTTTAGTCAAGTGTGAACTTACCCTGTTTCTCTGCACAAACTCTTTGTTAGCTGTGTTGCAGAAGGTTGGCAGTCAGTTGTGGCCTAATGGTTAGAGAGTCGGACTCGTAACCTAAAGGTTGTGGGTTCGAGTCTCATACCGGCAGGGATTGTAGGTGGGGGGAGTGAATAACCAGCGCTCTCTCCCACCTTCAATACCACGACTGAGGTGCCCTTGAGCAAAGCACCGAACCCCCAACTGCTCCCCGGGCGCTGCAGCATAAATGGCTGCCCACTGCTCCGGGTGTGTGTTCACTGCTGTGTGTGTGCACTTAGGATGGGTTAAATGCAGAGCACTAATTCTTAGTATGGGTAACCATACTTGGCCACATGTCACTTCACTTCACTTGCAGTTTCTATAGTGTCCTGTTCTGCTTATGCCCCACAGGCTGAGAGAGGGACAAGAGTAGCAGGCGATATTATAGTGTCCATAGTGGCCGTGTATAGCTTCTCACACTCATGGACATTGTTTACCCTTGAGATCAAATTTACATCATATTCCTTTTAACCAATCAAATTCCCTCATGACTGATTTTTCTTCTTTATCCTTGACCCTCCGTGTCATCAAACAATTCCACTGAAGGCTCATCAGAGTTATGGTGATGGCAGAGGCTGCTCTTCTTGGATGAAATGGGGCTAATTTTATGATATACAGTGGTTGAATTTTGAAAAATAGAGCTTCCCCTCCCATTTCAGTCTAGGGCTGCAATCTTTGCCAAATTACAAAACTGCTTGAGCTCAAAAGTACAGGTCTACCAAGCTGACTTATATTGATTTAGTGATTTTTTTTTATTTTTGGCAGCATGCACTCCTTTAGGATTGGAGTTAAATGTATATTGCTTGTAGCATAGCAGTACCTCAATTGCACCGATTTTATGCACTGTCTGAAAAGAAGCAGGAGTCATAGACCTCCTTTCGTGAACCTGCATTATGTTATCATACCATCATTAATTAGATTTACTTCAAAAGTCACAAACTTTGTTTTAAACCTTTGACTTAACGATTTTCAAGCAATAAGGACAAAGCCAGGCAGCATCATACTCAACAAAGGACAGGCGGCAAGGATTGTGAAGTCATTCAGTTCTCTTTCATTTTTGTGGTTCATCTGTTATGGTCAATAGAAATGTGGGAGAGAAAGATGAAATGAAAGAGGTCATACGTCAGATCACAGAAAAATATAAAAAGAGTTTTTCTTTATTTTTCTATTTTATGGACCCAGTGAGTCAGAGAAAGAGCATAGAAAAAAAGAAAGTGCACATTAGATCAAGTACTGACTGACGCAATGTACACATGCTTAAAGTTTCACACATACATTCCATCTATGACTAACAGCTCGAACATAGGTTCCCCTTCAGGAACTCGAGCTGCGTCGAGTCGCTTTGGGAACGCCCTTGCGTGACCGCGTTCTGAAGCACGTGTCAAATCCGTCCAATGGAGCAGCGAGACGTCACGAGCAGGGTGACGTAAGCACCAGAAAGCATAAAGGCACATCCGGCCGGGCGCAAACCAGCTTCTGCTCTTCAGTAGCGCTCTGTGTATGTGTCTGTCTATTTACTGTTGTCTGTCCGCACAAGCACTCATATATATAAAACAATGAGAAAGTCTATGGCGAGCGAACGGCATTACAAACGCTGTGTTTCTCCCTGCCCACGATATCTGGCGGCAGGGGATACACACGATGTGTGTGTCGTTTGTTTAGGAGCAGAGCATGCACGGTCAGCTTTCGAGCAGCTGATTGTCATCACTGCGAGCTCTTAAAGCTACAAAAGCTATTGATTTCCTCTTTTTTTCTTTTGTTCTTTGATTAACAGACATCACAGCAGCTGGGTTATTAGGTTAATTTGGCTGCTTAATTTTGGATCTGACACGCATCGTATTTCTTACTTCAGGTTTTAAGGTCTCTACTAATAAGCTGACGAGTTGAATCGGGTGTTAGATGAGGGAGACAGTGCTGGGCTGCTCCAGAACAGTTTTGAAAACCACTGCATTTCATAGACATGTTCTAAAATATGACTCATATTTAGCAAATACTTAAATGTATGTACAGTTTTAAGGTAGATTTAATTGCCTTTTTGGTAACTTCATGACTTAACTGATGACATAACTACAATATTGCATGCTTGTTGTTTATTTTGCACTTTAATATGAAATGGTATAGGCTACAGCACGTGCCACCTCTTTTGTGCGTGCAATTGAAGAGCATGTGCTACCAGCACAGTATAATGGCTGACAGGACAGGAAAATTAGTTTTTACTGACATATGGCCTGACAACATCTCATCTGATTGCAGTTCACTGTTGTTCTACTAAAGCTCCCTCGTCACCTTTTCCACGCTTGTTTGACTAGCGCCTGGTGCTGAGGCGAAGTTGGAGTGTGCATCTGAAAATTCTGCTGTTTGATGTGGTCGTAAATATGTTCTGCATCTAAATAAACGCAATTCTTGTCAAGAAAAAAGAGTGGGGTGGCCAACCTTAGCTCTGCCCCTGCGTTAATTGCGTTAAATACTTTTAACGTGTTAAACTGAAAAAATTAATTGCATGCGTTAACGCATTAATTTTGACAGCCCTAATACAGTATATATATATATATATATATATATATATATATATATAGCCAAATAAAATTTAAAATTTAAAAAAAAAATCAAATGTAAAGATTATTTTGCAAAACTTATTCGAGATTTATTCTGCATGTGGAACAGTCCTTAAGACACTTATGGTTTGAAATTAATTGGAAGGCAATTAATGTCACAGTTAAAATAATTTTGGACATTAAAGAGACCTTTCTACTGATGTTGAAAAACACCAGAATAAAGATGCCCAGCCCAGCTGATCGTCCTCACAGTGTCAAACCAAGTGTACCTCCAGACGTGTCCTCTTGGTGGAAGAGGGAAGTAACATCTCACAGCAAGAACAGTCAAATCTGGTTCAGTCCATGAGGATGAGATGTATTGTAGTAAGTTGTTATTTTTGGGTGAACTATTTCTTTAAAGCAGGGCAGGAGTCTGAATGTCAGATGGTTTATAAAAGCTCTTTAGACTGGGCCAGTGATGGCAAACTGTGGTAATCTCTACTAAACTATTACAGCTCCAGCAGCTTTGTGTTGCAGTGTGTAGGTGGTTCACAGAGTGTGTGAGTTAGTTTTTTGTCTACAATGTGGCATCTATAGCCAACGGCCCCCACTGGGAAGACAGCTTAGAGGCATAGTTTACACAACTCTACAGTTCAGCAGAAATGGGGAATCTAATATTTTCTAAACTACACAAAATTATAGCAGTTTAAATCAGGGAATTTCAAAGGTTTTGATGCCATTAATTCACAGATTAATTGCAAAATGTAACCATCAAAAAGTGAAAATTAATCATTTGTATGTGTTTTGTCTTGCCAATTTACACATTCAAATAATTTCAAACCATTCCAGTGTAAGAAGAGACAAAAGAGAACTCAATTCATTATTAGTGTGCTTTTTCCTGTGCATAAAGCTGCACACACCCGAAGCATGCACACACACGGAGGCTCTCCTCTTTCGCATCTTCTTGCGTTTGAACATAGACACACACATAAAATTGTCAAAATACCCGTCTCAACAATCATTCTTGTAAACACAGTAGGTCATGTCTTAGGTGAACAAAAACAGCTGAGAAAAAAATCTGATGTGTATTATTTTATTAGATCCGTGCATCAGGTCTTAAAGGGACAGCAGTCTATAAATACCTGCTGCTGACTGTGTCATTAAAGGGGTCATATGATGTTGCTAAAAAGAACATTATTTTGTGTATTTGGTGTAATGAAATGTGTTTATGCGGTTTAAGGTTAAAAAACCACATTATTTTCCACATACTGTACATTATTGTTTCTCCTCTATGCCCCGCCTTTCTGAAACGCATCGATTTTTACAAAGCTCATCGGTCTGAAAAGCGAGGTGTGCTCTGATTGGCCAGCTATCCAGTGCATTGTGATTTGCCGAATACCTCAAGCATGTGACGGAAATGTTAC
>NW_015507455.1:76725-79016 GCF_001515645.1 Sinocyclocheilus grahami | reverse complement strand
CTTCTTTATGCACCAAGAGCTTGTAACACTTCAAAGATAAAGGAAAAATTTAAATCGCATCATATGACCCCTTTAATATTAATCAAACAACAAAACACAGCTTTAACAAAGATGAATCTATATTTATTTTCTATTTATCTGGCTGTTCAATTTCCTTTAATCATGTTTGAAGCTGTAGTATTGAAGAAGTACTTAAAGTATGCTTTAAGTAATAAATGGAAAGCAAAGTTACATTGATATGAATTGAAAATGATCCGATCCGTGACTCAAAAACAGCAAAATGATCCTATCCGTTGAACCACTAATATTGCATATACAGAATTGTGAAGACAAAAAGAGAGGGGGTCGGGTATTGGGCACGACACAGGCCTAATTCAGACTGGTGTCCCTGCAAGCACAAAGGCTTTTATGTGTCAGGAGTATGTGCACTACCCACTGTGCCCTGGTGCAGACAAATAGATCCTTTTTAGCTTCTTAGTTACAAGAATCAGCATGAAACACTGCTTTGTGCACAGTTAAGGCAAGCTCTGTCATTGATAACATTATCTAGGGGCATTGTCTTATTCACTCCAAATCTGATTTAATCAAAAAAAAAAAAACAGTGTTAAACTGACTCCTTTGTCACTGGGGAGCTCATTCATACTTCACATGGAAGATATGGCAGATGGGATGAGAGATCATTATCATGTCCTATTTAGACACATTCGCTTCCTTGTTTCTATTTCACTCTGTGTTCTCTTTCTGTCTCTATCAAAAGTCTCTCTTCTATTTCTTTCCTTCTTTTCTGGTTGTAAATCCTCTCACTCCCCAATCAATTACAGCACTATGAATTATGGCTCCCTAACAAAGAGCATCCATTTTCTGTGTGGAGTCATGAGTGCCCCTCCATAATTCTTTCTCACACAGACACACACAAACTCGAGCATGACAACGAGTGCACTTCCCATAATGCACCAACTCATGCTGACTATGGGTGTCATTGGAGCTTAATATTGCTAAGAAATATGATACACATAAAAAGTAAGAAGAGAACGAAGGGAAGAGAGGGAGGATGTTGAGATGATATATGTCTTGAGTGAGTGAGTGAGTGAGTGCAATAATATCAGTCCAGTGTCACAGAGGTGAATGTGAGCTCAAGCATATGTGTTGTGTTTGTAAGTACCTCACTGAGACCTCAGAGTTATGAAAAGATTTATCTTAATCTAGTCGACCCAAGCTGTGTGGACGCACAGATGACATTTCATTTGTAGTTACTTGTATGTCATCTCTGTTCATTTTAAACGCTTTTTTCCTCTCAAATCCCCAACCCCTTCTCATTCTGCAGCTTTCTCTCTCCTTAATAGCCTCCATTAGTGTACTAATCATCTCTGTTAATCATCTTGTTTTGCTCTTGGATCACTCTCGGTGGAAATCAGTGCATATTTGTCATGTTTTCAGCACTGATTGTGGGAGAAAATCAGCACAATTCTTCAGAAAATATTTAAATATGCTAAAATATGTTAAATGGAGCTTAGAGTACTACAATCTATCGGTTGCTGAAAGCATTATTAAATTAGTCTGAATGTTATTTAAACAACATCAGAGATGGAAAAAATACATCTGAAGCCGGCCTATGTTTTTTTTTTCTTTTTTTGTGGCTTGTTATAGAGCTGTTTTTGGCACCTGTCATACTAACTAAAGACCAGCTTTGCCACACCGGGAGACCATCTTAAACCAGTTTATTGGGACAGTTCACTCAAAAATGTACCTACACTCATGTCATTCCAAATCTGTATGACTTTGTCTTCTGTGGAACACAAAATAATATATTTTGAGAAATGCCTCAGTGTTTTGTTTTATTTTTGTAATTTTTATGGTTTTTTTAATGTATGTCAAAGTTTTTTTTATGTATGTCAACTATCAATTTATGGCTGCGTGTTTTTGTCAGCAGGAATGTATTCAAAACTCTTTCAAAATGCACTTATATTGAGGAAAATTGATAGACCATTCAATTTTATGAATGACTCATATATACTCTGTGTAAATCTGCTGAGCTCTTATATTATTAAGCTGCACTTCTACCATTGATTCAGCAAATATGACCCCTATGATACTGTATCATCAGCATGACCTCTCATCTTTTTGTTTGCCCATCTTTTGATATGGCTGTAGAGCATGTACTGAGAAACATTTTTTTTTCTGGAACTCATAAAACTAGACTTTAATACAGTGTTTTATCTGTTCTCTGTAGTAATATTTTGATTTGCTCTTGAGGTTTTCATCATGGCAACTTCTTGAAACCACATTTTCAA
>NW_015507455.1:70950-71714 GCF_001515645.1 Sinocyclocheilus grahami | reverse complement strand
CTTCCCGGAAGTCCACGAAGAGATCACCAGATCTTGGCGCGCCCCTTACTCCTCTTCGTCTGCCTTCACTATGGTCGACGGCGCCGAAGAAAAAGGGCATGACAAACTGCCTCCCCTGGATGAGTCAACCTTGTGGCCAACCTTGTGGTGCTTGAGCTCCACCTATGGTTGACCCTCACAGAGATCAAGACCGTGGATAAAGTCCCCTTACTCGACTCTCCGGTCTCCTTACCGCTATTATAGCGAGAAAAATAAAACACAAACATTTTCAAAAAGAGAGAATTTCCTCTTCCGCATTTCACGAGCGTTGGGTCCCCGCATGGCTGCCTGTCGTTCGATCCAACCCAACCCCTTGCCACGCGGGCCGAGGACTGGCGAGCCATCCCCGGGGTGTCAAGGTGGGTTCTGGGGATAATAGAACGAGGTTATTCACTGCAATTCGCTCGAAGACCCCCGCAATTTTGTGGCGTGGTCTCCACCTCGGTTCAGAGCGAGGATGCACACGTCCTACGCGCCGAGGTGATGAATTTACTGGCGAAAGGAGCCATAGAAAGGGTTCCTCAAGCTCAGAGCAAGTCAGGCTTCTACAGCCGTTAATTTTCTCATCCCCAAAAAAGATGGTGTCCTAAGGCCCATCCTAGATCTCAGACACCTGAACTGCGCCCTCATGAGACGGCCATTCAGGATGATTACATTGAAGCAGATCCTCTCGCAAGTGTGCCTACGGGACTGGTTCTTTTCGCTGGATCTGAAAGATGCCTACT
>NW_015507455.1:42921-70643 GCF_001515645.1 Sinocyclocheilus grahami | reverse complement strand
AAGAAAAAGGGCATGACAAACTGCCTCCCCTGGATGAGTCAACCTTGTGGCCAACCTTGTGGTGCTTGAGCTCCACCTATGGTTGACCCTCACAGAGATCAAGACCGTGGATAAAGTCCCCTTACTCGACTCTCTGGTCTCCTTACCTCTATTATAGCGAGAAAAATAAAACACAAACATTTTCAAAAAGAGAGAATTTCCTCTTCCGCATTTCACGAGCGTTGGGTCCCCGCATGGCTGCCTGTCGTTCGATCCAACCCAACCCCTTGCCACGCGGGCCGAGGACTGGCGAGCCATCCCCGGGGTGTCAAGGTGGGTTCTGGGGATAATAGAACGAGGTTATTCACTGCAATTCGCTCGAAGACCCCCGCAATTTTGTGGCGTGGTCTCCACCTCGGTTCAGAGCGAGGATGCACACGTCCTACGCGCCGAGGTGATGAATTTACTGGCGAAAGGAGCCATAGAAAGGGTTCCTCAAGCTCAGAGCAAGTCAGGCTTCTACAGCTGTTAATTTTCTCATCCCCAAAAAAGATGGTGTCCTAAGGCCCATCCTAGATCTCAGACACCTGAACTGCGCCCTCATGAGACGGCCATTCAGGATGATTACATTGAAGCAGATCCTCTCGCAAGTGTGCCTACGGGACTGGTTCTTTTCGCTGGATCTGAAAGATGCCTACTCTCACATCCAGATAGCCCCCCACCACAGGCGGTTCTTGAGATTCGCCTGCAATGGAGTGGCATAAAAGTACACGGTCCTTCCCTTCGGACTGTCCCTAGCTCCCCGCACTTTTACGAAGTGCATGGATGCGGCTCTTTCCCCGCTGAGACAGATGGGAATACACATCCTGAATTATCTCGATGACTGGCTCATCCTCGCCCAGTCAGAGAACGAACTAGTTTCCCACAGATCCTTACTCCTCAGCCACTTACAGCACCTGGGACTCAGGGTCAACTTTGCCAAGAGCGCGTCTCCCAGCCAATGGATATCGTTCCTGGGAACAGTTCTCGACTCAGCCTGAATGAGGGCGGTAGTCACGCCAGATCGTGCACTGGCTATTCGGCAGCTCGTGGCCTCATTCGAAATTGGAGCCCTTTGCCCTCTCAAAGCATTTCAGAAGATGTTGGGCCTCATGGCCTCTGCGTCTCCAGTACTTCAGCTGGGCCTGCTTCGCATGCGTCCCCTTCAGTACTGGCTAAAACCACGAGTTCCGTTCTACGCCTGGCGCCATGGACGCATGCGTGTCAAGGTGAGCCGGGCCTGCGTAGCAGCCCTGGCCCCTTGGAAAGACTCTGTGGATGGATCGGGGCATGCCCCTGGGTATGGTCTGCAGAAGGAAGGTAGTCTCGACAGATGCTTCCAACACGGGTTGGGAGCTCTGTGCGATGGCAAACCGGCTTTCGGCCATTGGTCTAAAGAGGAGAGTCGACTTCACATCAACTGCCTGCCGGGCAGGTTGAACCAGGGAGCGGACATGCTATCCTGGAGCAACGTCCCCTCAGAAGAGTGGATGCTCCACCTGCATACGGTTCAGAGAATCCAGGA
This sequence comes from Sinocyclocheilus grahami, assembly GCF_001515645.1. Taxonomy (NCBI): domain Eukaryota; kingdom Metazoa; phylum Chordata; class Actinopteri; order Cypriniformes; family Cyprinidae; genus Sinocyclocheilus; species Sinocyclocheilus grahami. Next base: position 69,100 of record NW_015507455.1, on the reverse strand, counting down.
GATCTTCGGCAAGGCAGAGGTCGACCTCTTCGCCTCAGAAGACAACTCTCACTGCCCAATTTACTTTTCGAAGGACAAGGATGCGTTGGCCCAAGACTGGCCCAATCTCCTTTACACTTTTCCCCCGATCGCCCTGATCCCACAGGTAATCAGGCGAATCAAGGAGTGGAAACACAGGGTTCTGTTGGTGGCCCCGCTCTGGAGGACCCAACACTGGTTCGCAGAGCTGTCTCAGCTGCTTATAGCAGCCCCGTGGCCCATTCCCCTGAGACGAGACCTCCTCTCTCAGGCGAACAGAATGATATGGCACCCCCAGCCCGAACTGTGGGCCCTGCACCACAGGCCTCTCAACGGGAGCCTGCGGACCTCCCCGAGAATTTCCTGTGACATATCTCTGATATTGTCCTTACTGCAGGAGCTGTTGGATAAAGGTAGTTCCCCTTCCACGCTCAAGGTCTATGTAGCAGCCATAGCAGCTTCACATGCTCCTATAGCTGGCCAGTCAGTGGGCAGGAACAACCTCGTTGTTCGATTTTTGAAAGGGTCTAGGAGGCTCAGCCTGCATCGCCCTGTCACCGTCCCTACATGCGACCTGCCTACAGTGTTGAGGGCTCTGAAGAGCCCTCCCTTTGAGCCACTACAGTCTGTTGACCTTTGTCCCCTGACGCTAAAAACCACTCTGCTACTGGCTTTAGCATCAGTAATGCATATGGGTGATCTGCAGGTGCTATCGGTGAGCCCTACCTGCCTCGAATTCGGGCCTAACGACTCAAGGGTCGTCCTGAAGCCGAGGCATGGTTATGTACCTAAAGTACTCTCGACTCCGTTAAGAGCACAGGTCATAGCTCTTTCGGCACTTCCTCCTTCGGAGCAGGACCAAGAGCTAAATCTACTCAGCCCTGTCAGGACATTGAGAATATACATTGAGCGTTCCACCCCGTTCAGACGGTCGGATCAGCTTTTTGTATGCTTCGGTGACCGCACCAGAGGGTCTCCGGTCACAAAGCAGAGACTTTCTAAATGGATTATTGATGCTATAAAGCTAGCATACTCGTCTTTGGGCCTTCAATGCCCCATGGGAGTAACAGCCCACTCTACGAGAGCCGTTGCCTCTTCCTGGCCTTGGTCTAGCGGAGTTTCCGTTGCAGAGATTTGTGCGGCGGTCGGCTGGGCATCGCTGACCACATTTACCAGGTTTTATAATCTGGACATCCCGGCTTTACAAGCTTGGGTCCTTTCTGATTAATGGACTTACTCTAACAAACCAGTGCTAAATCAGGCATTTGCCTTCTCAGTACGCTCTTGGCCCCCACTGGGTTCCGAGGCTGGGTTACGATTTTTCTGGGAACGATTACTTAGCGCCGGGCCGACCTCTGTGAGTTTGGCCCTATCGCTTCCTGTGGGGCTTCCCTACAATTACTTGGTCCCTCTGGGCCCTTGGTGCTCAAGGTAAGTTTAAGCATTGTTCATTCCTCTAACATAGCATGGCGGGATTGTACTGGTTCCCCTTAGCATCTTAAGCAAGACACAGTACGAGTGAAGTATCGATAGGAAACGTACTCGGTTACTAACGTAACCTCGGTTCCCTGAGATATGGGAATGAGTACTGCGTTGCTGGCTGTGCTATGTAGCTGCACGAGTCGGTCGTCGCTTCAGTCGAAGTAACCTGAGGATCCTATGGTGAAGTGCACGCTTATATAGCCAGATGCCCCGCCCAAATGGGCGGGCTCTGGCGGGCTGTGCCGCCATAGGCTCGTGCAGCTCCGCGCATGAAAAAACAGTGTGTTTTTAATACACTGCACGAACCAATGGCCATGCAGTTTCACTGCGTGATTGAAAAAGGCTTCAGTATTCTGAGAAAAAGGAGTTTTCCCCTTAGCATCTTAAGCAAGACACAGTACTCGTTCCCATATCTCAGGGAACCGAGGTTACGTTAATAACCAAGTACGTTTCCCTCCTCTGGTTTTCTTTATCAGTTTTCCTTGTCCAGACGCTCATGTTTGTAGTCACACTGTGCCCTGCATGTCAAATTGATTTTGATCATTTAACTCAGTGTTTATATGTAAGAACAGTGCTGCAAGACTTTTCCTATCTGGTGTTTGTGGGACTAGTGCTGGAAATGTGATACAAATACAACAAAATGTGAAAAGAGCGAGTCTCCCCTAAGACGTGGTTGTTTTCCATGCAGCTTTAATGCATAGTAGCCATGTATACATTTTTAAAGTATGCATTTGCTCTGCATAATAATAGATGTTTGAGCATTTCAATGTTTTATTGCATTGCTTTATATGCAAGCCACAGAAAGTGAAAATGAACCTAGGTACTAGGGATAGGAAAAATAATGTTATTTTTGTGATTAATATTGGCTATTTAACACGTTCCCGATAATTAACATAATTAACGCAGACTCAGTTTTTCTGGTCACTGAGGCTATGATTGTGGGGTTCCCCACTTCCTGTGCTGTGGCGTTTTATTCTCATGCTGCATTATGCATTTGTTTACTTGGTTGTTGAAAATCCATCTTCAAGATTAAGCCACACAGCTGTCAATATTTTGCTAATGTTTTGCTAATGTGTATAGAGAGGACAGTGGATCCATATAAAAATATGGATGCTAAATGTTTTGACTAGTAATTTTATTACATATTTAACAAATGAATGCATTGAGAAGATCTGAAGTGAAACAAAATGAACAGACATCTCTCATTAAAATAGGAGAGCAGAAAGAGTAATGATAGACAGAAACATCAAGTTCATTTTCAGAAATAAAGGCAAAGCTAAAAGAGACTTTTATTTTAATTGGTTTATGTGATGATCATTGTAAGTGTATTAAAATTATTATTTGAATATATTCATTAAATTGTTGTAAAGGATAAACAAGAACAGTACTCTGATTATTTGGAGTTTGCTTACTAAATGTTAAAATTATTAATATACTGTATATTCTTAAATGGTTGTAGTCATTTTATGCTCAAAATTTTTTTTTTAAATCCATTTAACAAAGGTATCCGTATTGGCAATATAGCCCTGATAATACTTAATAGTATTTAAAAAAATCCATTAAACAAAAATATATATTTTTTTTAACTCTTTTGTTTATTAGAAATATTTTATGTGATTCACAGCCCTAATTCATACTTTACACTCATAATCCAATTACACTCGCTATGACTAAAAATAATTATCTTTCTTTCATCAGGGTTGAAACAAATCCATGCTCTGTCTATCCAAGGAAACTACGAGCTGCGCATAGATCTTGAAGATTTTGAGAACAGCACAGCTTTTGCACAGTATGGCGTGTTTGGAGTTGGGCTGTTCTCTGTTGATCCTGAGGATGACGGTTACCCCCTCACCATTGCTGATTACACCGGCACTGCAGGTACACACACATATTTACATATTTACAGACCGTGGATCAATATCTTCATTATTGTGTAAATAGTATGCCTTATTTAAATCACACTTAATATTCAAGAAACTTTGAAAGACCCGGTATGCAAATCAGTTAGCAAGATTAAATCTTTGTCAAAAATAAGTGCTTATTCATTCAGATAATTAGTCAATTTCAGTGCTTGATGGCATAGACAGGATAATTATGGCACTTAATACCAGTGGTGGAAAGAGTGAAAATGTGTACTTAAAGGGATAGTTCACCCAAAAATGAAAATTCTGTCATCATTTACTCACCCTCAAGTAGTTTCAAACCTGTATGAATGTCTTTGTTCTGCAGAACACAAAGGAAGATATTCTGAAGAATGTGATAAACAGAGCAGTTCTGGGGCACCATTGACTTCCATAGTATTTTTTTCTCCTAATATGGAAGTCAATGGTGCCCCAAAACAGCCTGGTTACAAACTTTCTTCAAAATATCTCCCTTTCTGTTCGGCAGAACAAAGAAATTTATACGGGTTTGGAACTACTTGAGGGTGAGTAAATGATGACAGAATTTTCATTTTTGGGTGAACTATCGCTTTAAGTACAAGTACTGTTACATTGCTGAAATAATACTCAATTACAAGTAAAAGTACTGGTGTCAAAACAGTACTTAAGTAAAAGTACAAATTACTCTTCTCAAAAACTACTTAGAGTACTAGTTACTAGTTACTTTTTAGCTGGCGATATTTAATTAATTACCAAAAAATATTAATTCATATCAAAGATCTATGTGGATAATAGCTACTTTGAATTGGTTAAATTGGTGGTCACGATACAGGAATTTCTTCAATACCTCAATAAAATATAATATTCAATATAATCAATAAAAAATATAAATATTAAAGTAACCAGTTCCAGTTCCTGTGAACCGGAATTTGCAACTGACTTTTGAATATTGAATATTGAATAAAGGGCGGAGTTTTATTGTGGTGCACCTCCACTCCACCTCTTGCTCATAGCAGATTCACAGTTGGATAAGAGTGGTTAAGAATATCTGTTTGTTACGTCTGATATCACGCTTCACAGCTTCTGGGTCCTAACGCTCTGCCAGACGCCACAAGAAAACAACAAATTGTGCTAATATACACCCACAATGTCATGTAATACTGAAAAATTATAACCCTAACCTTTGTCTCCACACTGAAATCCCAGATGGCCAGACAGTGATTCAGCTAAAATATTAGTGTCTGAGACACTGTGAGCACGGAGACTGTAGTATGCACAGCTAATTTTTAAATGCTTAGCTTAAATATGTAATATTAATTAAATAGTGCTCATAAATGGCTGCTGAGATAGTATTCTCAAGTGAAATGAGCAGAGGCTTGGACCCGGAAACAGCAGTCCTTACGTCACGACTTAACAAAATGATTCTCCTGATGGCAGAACATTTTAATTTTTTCCAGTGTATTGACTTGCATGGTTTAATTGTTCACCACAAGATTAGTAATGTACACTAAAAAAGTAAGTAGGGTCATTTTTGATTTCATGACGACTTTTTCAACAATCATTTTCAATACCATTGGCAAAACTACCACATACTGTATTCTGCCATATAGATATTTTAATATCTCAATAGATATTTTAATATCTCAAATTTTTTTGTCCATCCATTTTTTCAAGGCAATCATTATTTCAAGCTTTGAGTGGTTTCATCCAAGTCTTCTAAAAAGACATGTTCACTTTATATTTATTTACATATACATAAACATTGATCAATTACCATTACAAACATCTCAATCTTAAACATTTGCTCATTCTGTGTATTTGAAATAGGGTAACTTTGTTGCAAAAGCTTACAGCACAAGGAAGCTTGATTTCAACTTTGATTTCAAACTGAATTGAATTTACAAAAAAAGACGTACACAGTCAGTAATAAAATGATAAAACAAATGACCTCAATTCAGTTGAGGTATTTGAAATATGACAAAATGAATTTTTATAAGCAGTGATTTAAGAGCCATATTGGCTATGCTATTTATTTAGATAAATGGAACATCAGATGGCTTTGACCTGTAATGTCTGTACAATGTACAGTAGTGATGGAGTTAGACAGACTAGGATTTGCGTGGGAATGATTAAAATTATGCTGAATACCTGCAATCCCGCATAATCGACAGGAGGTGGATGCGTGTCAAACTGTCGGAGAGGAAAGAGAGAGACGCAGCTTGTATCGTGTAGGCTATATATGGTAGATACTGTGGAAAATGAGTAATGGAACCGTGTCAGATATTTCAGTATCGGTATCAAAATATAGATATTTATGATAACACTACCATGTAGTTTATTTCTCCAAACTTTGAGTCCATAAATGATACTGAGCTCCCTCACTGTCTGAGCAACTCTTCACCTGCTGCAGCGGCGGCTTTTCCCGGTTCAGATATCAGGGCTTTTATTGGTCCCTTCACGATCAGATGTCTTTATCTTATTTTTATTGGCTACTGAAGTTTCGTCAAAGGTTTGAATATCAATTCAAATTGTGGGCATACTCAGTAATGAGCTATGATTTAAAAGAAATGAAGTAGATTATTTTGCTTAATTTGTATTTAAGTACAAGTAAAAGTACAGCTTTAAAAATATACTCAAAAAAGTACAAGTACCCGAAAAAACTACTTAATTACAATAACGTGAGTAGTTGTAATTTGTTACCTCCACCACTGCTTAATACACTCTTTAGTCACTTCTTAGCTGCAAACAAAACATATATCATGCTTCCTCTGCAAATCTGGCTGATTTGAGTAATTTCTTAGTGCATCAGACTGTACTTGTCACAATGTATCTTTTTGGATGTCACTAAAAAGAACCAGCTCATTTGTGCGTGAATCAGGCTACACTGGTCACACTGTATGTTATTGATTTACTAAAAAGAACCCACTCATAAGAATCATTTGTTCATGAACTGGACAACACTGGTCAAACTGAATGTTGTTTTTGCATGCAGTCTGCAAGGGACCATAGAAGCCACAGAGATGAGACAGGTTTGCTTGTGTATGCTAACTTGTCTCATGCATTCCTGGGCGTCTAGAGTTGTTAGTGTGAAATGGCTTTCTGTGATGATTTTCAAAGCATTATTTCTAGAATCATACAAATCAGCTCTTGCAACTTAAATATACATTAACATTCAAAGGTTTGGGGTCGGTAAGGTTTTTTTCAATGTTTTTAAAGGAAAAAAAAGAGTCTCTTATGTTCAACAAGGCTAAATGTATTTGATCAAAAATGCATTAAAAACTGTAATATTGTGGAATATTATTATAATTTAAAGTAACAGTTTTTAAAAATATAATGTATTCCTGTGAAGGCAAAGCTAAATTTGCCAGCAGCCTTAACTCCAGTCTTCAGTGTCACATGGTCCTTCAGAAATCATACAAATATGCTGATTTATTATTATTAGTATTATTATTATTATTATTATTAGCAGTATTGAAAACAGTGCTGCTTAATTTTTAGTGGAATTAATGAATATGTTATTGATTTACTAAAAAGAACCCACTCATAAGAATCATTTGTTCATGAACTGGACAACACTGGTCAAACTGAATGTTGTTTTTGCATGCAGTCTGCAAGGGACCATAGAATAGTACAGGGGTTCTCAACTCTGGCCCTCAAGGTCCACTTTCCTGCAGAGTTTAGCTCCAACCTTAATCAAACTCACCTGAACACGCTAATCAAGGTATTACTACAAAGTTACTGGCAGGTTTGTTTGATTAGGGTTGCAGCTAAACTGTGCAGGTCAGTGGACCTCGAGGGCCAGAGTTGAGAACCCCTGCAATAGTAAGATGTTTCTTGTCATTATCATTCATTCTATCATTCTTATCTTTTTATTGCATCACATTCTAAACAGACTGCAACCCCATTCACATCTCAAGTCATTTTTAATGCAGCCATTGAGGAAAAGATCTTGGAATTTTAACAATCATTATCAGGATTATTCAGAAATTTGATATCATCACCCAGTCCTCACAAACTCACACACACATCCAGAAGACAAAATGCCTCCCTGTCGATTACTACCATTGACTTAGACAAATGTCAGGAACAGACACAAACTGAATTAGAAAGCTCCTCAGATTCCTGTAAGAAACAAGTGAGCAGCGAGATAAACAGAAATAGAAAGTGCATTCTGAGTTTGAACTCGAGGGCAGGTGCAGAGGAAAATACACTATGAAGAGAGCGCGAAGGAGAGAGGTGAGAGATCTCCTGTCTGTACAGCAGGTATATCCAGGATTGAATTGGATCGTGTCTGTAGTGCTGGTGTCAGATGAGCAGGTGGTCTTTGCTGGGCAGCGTCTTTGTGCCCTTGAGCTGCTGGGTTTCCTGTTTGCTGCCTGACAGGTATCCCCTAATCACAGCACTGAGAGTATTATTGGGATCGTTTGCATTGAATTTTGACAGGCGGTTGTGTCCTGGGCTGACCTGGTGGGGCCTAATACGTCTGAAAATACAGACTGTGTCAAGGTGACTCCTTGTTCACACTGGCATGTGAGCACAAATAAGCCCACATTTTTTGTGCATATATGGTATGTATTATGCTGGTTACACGTTTATACCAAGCATTTTTAGAGAGTCACACGTGATATTACCACATCCCCTGAGGGCTTTCTAAAATGATAATGTCCCCTTGACAAATGAAAAGTGATTCCCAAGAGCATGTGACTAAATCTGAGAGTTTGCAAGGACATGTCTGGGTATAACACGCTTAATGCAGAAATGTCAACGGCAACAATACAAGTATTTTCTGTGGGCTCCATGCGACCCTAGTGTGACTAATGGCTTATTCCCATAGCTGCGGACAAAACCTGTCAAGCTTGAATGATGCGTGTTTCCGCAGGGAAATTGAGCATCAGTCTGGGATCCGTTTCTCTGGGTATTGTCTTTGACGTTATTGAGTAAAACTGACTGCGGAACAGAAGATTGAAGATCTTCAAGGTCACGGGCTGTTGGAGAAGAGCAATGGAGGTTTAGAGCTTTCATTCTGGTAACGTTGTCCCTTTCTGTGAAACATCCGATGTATTTTAAGCTGGATGAAAGGTTCAACTCTGAACGAACTGGTTCTGAACGAATCCCAGAGAGGTTTAGAAATACCATCTGACATTTGCCTCTATTGTATTCATCCTGATACACCTTCTTTTTCTTCCTGTCTCTTTCCTTCTCCATGGAACACTTTTTCCAGCTCTTGTTTGGAAAATATTCTCTGTTCGTATTGAGCTGACAGGAACAGTTTATAGGGCAACAGACACATCACCACCTGCCCTCCTGCCAAAATATCCAGTGACGTGGACAGCAGGCAGGATGGCTTTCCAAATTCCCTTTTCAGCCACAGAAATGGGGAAGGTTTGTTTCTGTTGGCCAACAACACCTGATGTCTGTTGCCATCAGATAAGACTGACGCTACAAGACACCTTTTTAGGGAAGAAGACTCGTTTTTGACCCACAATTTGACCTTTTTAACACTCTTGCCCCACAGACTCTGATTCTTTAGGTTTAGCTTTAAAAGAATTTCGAGAGATTCTCATCATCATTGTTGCCTTCAGCTTTCTCTCTGGAAACTGTGAAAAGCAGTAGTGAAATGAATTGGAAATACAAGGTATATATCTATATTATTCAGCAAGGGCACGTTAAATGATCAAAAGTTTCACAATATTGAACATAAGAGAAAACATGAAGTCATACAGACCTCTTTTGAATGGTAGCTATGCCTTTACAATGTCAAGCTTATAATTTGGTATAAATGGGTCTTTATACATATCTACAGTAGTTGCATTTATATTCATGTAGCGCTCATGTGTACTGTGTCTACTTCAGTGTCATCAGCCAATAACAGTACTTTATACAATAACAGTGTATGTTTTTTCACCAAGATGTTTGAGACCACTTTTAGGAAAATCTCTTTAAGTGCAAACAGCACAACTTAACAATTTCAACTAATTATGGAGTAGCACCTATACATGTGTGTTTGTGCGTGAGTTCATTAAAGAGGATTATTAAAAATGATCAGTTATCAATGATGAGACTGATGAAATGATTCAAAGCAGAGTGAGACATCCCTAATTTTTTAAGTGATGCAAAAAGATGAAGTCTTGAAAGATGGAAGTGTGAGGGAAAGAGACAGGAGCAAAGCATGAGGGAGACTATAGCTCAATATGCATAAATCACATCCACAAATGAGATAAAATGCTGAAAATGCTTTCATCTGGGCCACAGAGATGAGACAGGTTTGCTTGTGTATGCTAACTTGTCTCATGCATTCCTGGGCGTCTAGAGTTGTTAGTGTGAAATGGCTTTCTGTGATGATTTTCAAAGCATTATTTCTAGAATCATACAAATCAGCTCTTGCAACTTAAATATTCATTAACATTCAAAGGTTTGGGGTCGGTAAGGTTTTTTTCAATGTTTTTAAAGGAAAAAAAAGAGTCTCTTATGTTCAACAAGGCTAAATGTATTTGATCAAAAATGCATTAAAAACTGTAATATTGTGGAATATTATTATAATTTAAAGTAACAGTTTTTAAAAAATATATAAATATATACTGTATATATATAAATCTTTCATAACATTTTAAATGCCTTTACTGTCACTTATGTATTTTTTTTTTTAATTGTTCTTGTTGAAAAAAAAAAGTATTAATTTCTTTCAAAAGAAAAAAATCTTACTGACCCCAAATTTCTCCCTTATATTTTTGTATGTTCACCTGTATACCTGTAGGAGATTCGTTGCTTAAGCACAATGGAATGAAGTTCACGACAAAAGACAGAGACAACGATCATTCGGAGAACAACTGTGCTTCATTCTATCACGGCGCCTGGTGGTACCGCAACTGCCACACCTCCAACCTTAACGGCCAGTACCTGCGTGGACAGCACACCTCTTACGCTGATGGGATCGAGTGGTCATCCTGGACTGGGTGGCAGTACTCACTAAAATTCACAGAAATGAAAATTCGGCCAACGCGCGAAGAGCGAGAAAGCAAGTAACCGCACACAAAGTCAAATGTAAGTTCAAAAAAGAAACATGTTAAAAAGACTTAAATATGGGACTTACAGGACAGTGGTTGTTGCTAATCTGAAAAAAAGTCACACCTGTTGTGTGGCCGTGCTGTAAGTCTTGCCCTCCATGTGATCATCTCTTCATCATCAGGCCTTGAAGTTTCATTACACCCAGTTGTCGGCTCTCAGCTCAGCCCTGCACTGACTCAACTACTGTCAGACACACTTCAGTTCTGACAAAAATGAGACTGAATCAAGGATCCTATTATCTTGCCATTGGTTAGGGGATTAATTAATGGAGGACTATGTACGACAATGAAATGTTAGAATGGTTCCTTCTGTCAGCAAAGCTCGTTTCTTTTCTCCCTCATATTGTTTAACACACAATTCATACGCCAAATACACATGCCAAGGCCAAATCTCTACTAAGTCTTCATGTTTGAAGAAGAAGGCTAGTACAAAAGAAGAAAGTGTGTAAAATGGGAGGGAAATGAAAGAGAGAGAGGCGGTCTTGGAAGAGAGCAGTGCAAAGGTTTCTGTGGGAGTTTGTCTCTCATCTGTCTGACAGGCCATTAGTGAGCATATTGGCCACTTTGTCTGATCGCCATTGCCAAGTGATCATCAGGCAGGCTCTTCATCTGGCACATACGCAGATGGAGGCTGTTTATGCATGTGTGTGAGCGAGATAAAAGGGAAATGTGATATTGTCTCGTCTCCTTCTCGAGCGTGTGTTTCTGACTCAGCACAAGTTTGAGTGTTCTTGAGGAATCACTTTATCGGCCCGACAAGCTCGCTCGAGTGTTTACTTAACACTTATTCACACATCATTCGTTCATGCATGCCTTCGGACGCTGTGTCATAATGCTAATTTAAACTTCTCATTTGTTCTCCCTCCGCTCTCCCTTCACTCCTTTGGTTTGTTTTCTTTGGTCCCCTGTGGAAGTGGAAAAGGTCAACATGTCATTTAGTACAATTACACTGCTCATTGTTCTCTCTTCTGCTCTTTTCTGACTTTTTCCTTTTCTCCCACTTCTGTACTTCCCGCTTCTGTTTTGTTATTCATCTCTCTCTCAACTTAATTATGTTCCTTTTTTTAAATCACCATTATCATAATGATGACAATTTATTTGTACTTTGCTTAAATATTGTAATTTTGAATTAAAAAAGGAGAGATTTACGTATTTAACATGATTAACACACTGAACGTTAATCAAACAAAAGAAAAAAAAACTTTTGTTCCTTCCCTTGTTTGTTTGTTTGTTTATGTATAAAGACAAGCAGTTTTCATGCTGACTTGTGAATGAACTTGTGCAAGTATGAATTAATTGATCTTGGATTTTGAGTTTTACTTCATAAATGTTCCAAGAGCTTTAAGATATGTGTAGATTTCATGTACAGTGTGGATGTCTTTAGAGACTTTTAGCGCATGTGAAATGTTTCCTTACAGGAAATTGACAAAAGCACACAAATTAAGCAATGTATGATAGAAAAGATACTCGATATGTCCTGAAAATGCCTGTAGTTATGTGACTGGGATGAAATGTATCTGTTGTGTAGGACTGAAGTCTCTGGAATGGACACTTGTTTTAAATTCTAGTCTGGCAGGAGTGGAGTTAAAATCCATTAAATGCACACCAACAAATAATGAGCACATTACTCCAGAAAATATGCACGAAGAGGACTGTAAAAGCAACATTACAGGATGTTGTCAAGACTCTTAAATGGACACAAGTGTGTGCTCATGCTTGTCTCTGGAGTCCCCTCTAAGTTTGCCCCAATTTAACTACAAAGTTGCCTCTGTCAGTTAGTGTCTTTGTTGTGTATATTTTCCCTTGTACTTATTTTTCTTGTTCTCTCAACTCTGATTTTTCCCCCTCCTCTCATTCTGTGGAATTACATCGCAATCAGCCTCTTTTCTCTGTCACCATTCGCTTCAAAGTTAACCATGCTGCCTGTTCAGCTGTCAATAACGTTTCTCCAGTGCGTTGCCATGGTAATGATCCCCTGAACAATGCTAACAGGCTGAACAAAGAATGAAGGAAAGAGATGTTAAATGATGTAACAATGTCATGAAACTGAGTCAAGAAAGGACAAAAAGAAGCCAAGAGTGCACATTATAATGGGACAGATACAATTTGAAATCCTTTGTAATTAAGGGTCTCTGTGAGAATGAATGGGTGTGTGTGCGTGCGTGCGTGCGTGTGTGTGTCTGAGTGAAACAGAAAATATACTTGTAAAGAAAAAAAGTAAATTGTTATTTCTGTGTATGACATTGGCTCTTCATATTGTGTGCATAAAAAAAAAATCAATAAATAATATATAAATAAATTGATTTCTGCAATGGCACTGCATGGATTTTGAGATAGATCTCCTGTGCTTCTTTTCTTTGCATCTGTACACACACCTCTATTTTCAACAGGAAATCTTTCCATCACCCTCTCCAGCTGTTTTTAATAGCTACAGAGCGTTTGCTCTCCACACATTACACTTTCCACACAGACTTAGGGTTTGTGATTGATACCTATAGACACGTATCCTCAAACCTTTGCTCTCTAAATAAGTCTAAATTTGTTTGTGCCTGAATCTTTATGTGTGGTTTAAAGCAATTGGTAACTGACAATTCCCATTTCCCAGTTTTAACAGTGTGTGTGTGTGTGTGTGTGTGTGTACGCGTTTTTGTGACAAATGAGGACATAAATTTGTATAATGACAAAGGTATGGCATAGGTATTACAAGGAGAAGGTGACTTATCAGGACATTACCCCATGTTCCCACTTTTCAAAACGCTTATAAATCACACAGAATGGAGTGTATTGAAAATCTGAAATAGCACAAAGTCTCCTGTAAGGGGTAGGTTTAGGGGTAGGGTTGGTGTAGGGCAATAGAATATATGGTCTGTACAGTATAAAAACCATTACGCCTATGGGATGTCCCCACTTTTCACAAATCTAAACCTGTGTGTGTGTGTGTGTGTGTGTGTGTGTGTGTGTGTGTGTGTGTTTGAGTTTACGCTTTGAGGGAGTTGAAGTGAGAGATGGGAAAAAATGGCTACATGGATGTGCGAGTGGAAATGATGGAGAGCAGCACATGGGATTGCGTGAGTTCACTGCTGAATGCGCTGGTCCTGTTTTTCCTGCAATAATGGACACTCCCCAGTGAATATGCCAGCACAAGAGATGAGCAATAAAACTGTAACCGCCTGATGGCCATCTTTGCTCAAAAGACAATGACATAAACATTTGCAACCTTGACCATCATTGCTGTACTAGAACATGTAAACATTTGATGAAAATAATGTATATGCAGATGCTTGAATTTTGCCTTTATTTTCTTCTATTTCTTCTTCTTCTATTTTTTATTTTACGTCAGTATATTTACAACGACTTGAAGTTGAGTCTCCAGCTTGTGTGTCAACCCTGTTACCACCATGTTTTCCATTTTAAATGAATTAATTATTTCATAAATCAAATCAACTTTGACATCCTTTTAAGATGTCAACTCTTCAAGAATAAGTTAAAATCTCCCTTGTATCACTTTACCTTATGTTTCAGTATAAAGGTTGGTTTTAAATGTCAATGCTGTTACCATTTTGTTGTTTTTTGAAGTGAACAGTTGGTAATTGAAAGGGGTTTGTAACGTGGGAAGCGTGACAACGGAGTTGAGGATCCACATGCAGCTTTATTAAAAAGAGTGGTCAAAGCAGGCAGGGTCAAACAGGTATAATCCAGGGCAGAGTAATCCAATAATCAGGCAAAGGTCAGGGCAGGCAGCAAACGATCAAAATCAATGTAAACAGTCCAAGGTCAAAAAACAAGCAAGGCAAGGAACACAAAGAACACGATGACAATACAGGCGATACAATAATCAGCAATGTGAGTGTGGATGAGTGCAACCTTTATTGTCACTGATGCGAAACAGGTGTGGTGTGATAATTAGTTCCTATGCAGGGGTTATGGGAAATAGAATCTGGAGAAAACAAAGACGAGACCCACTATCGTGACAGGGATATTTGCATTCAATTTTCTTTTTAAGAAGCACCTTGTAGTTTTGTGACCTTGAGCACAAGACTTGTAATGTCAAATTGCTATTGTTACCATCAGCCCTGTTTCTGGAGGTGTGTGTGTATATAAATGCAAATATCTTCAGAAATAAACATTTGTTTATTTATTGATGAATGTTTAAAAATTACTCTTTAAAAATTACTTTATTATTAACCGGAGAGAGAGAGAGTGGTTCTACAGTGAAGTAGTGAGTGAAATGTGTGTAGGATGACAGTGATAGATGAGGAAGGGTGTGTTAACTGTACAAGCCATATGTCAAAAACACATGAACAAGACAACAGTGTTCTTTGTTCTTTCGAGATATGCATGCTTTCTCCTTGACAGACCAGAAGTGTTGTTGTGATCCTGCATTCATAAAGGAATAGATGTATCATTCAAAAATTAAAAAAACTTTAAACCTTGAACATGTCAATTTCACACTCATGCACTTCTATGTCCATATAAACTAAAGATTACAAATCGAAAAGTGTTTTAAGAAATGGTTAGATTTAGTAGAGACAACAAATCATTATCCAGTGTACCATTGTTTCAATAGCATTACCTTTTCATGTTCACACTGAATGCACTTTTATTGTAGTGTGACTCCAGTTTTGTAGGTTGAGGGTGTAAAGGCTTTCGTCTGATTGCTGCCTCACTATAGCATGTGTATCTGTGATTTTGCTTTTGGGATGATGAGAGGAAGGGAAATGTCAGAGGAAAATTAAAGCGATTTTATTACCATGGCAGCTCCTTTTATGTCTTGCAGACCTGACGCCTGTGCATGAGGGAACCTACATTAGCATAACAATCAATACCACCATGTAAAGGGAGTGAGGAAGAGACAGATTTATTATTATTATAATTATTATTTTAGATTGAGTGTCGGTTTCTTCCACTCCGAATTTACCTGCTGGCTGTCTGTAAATTAAGTCAATCATGGCGAGCACATCGAAAATGATGTGTGCGTGTATGTGTGTGTACATTTTATGTATTAACCTCTCTCTCCCTCCCTCAAACTCACTTTTTTTCTCACTTTGACGGATTCTCATTTCCAGGTTTGCTTTTGGGATGATGAGAGGAAGGGAAATGTCAGAGGAAAATTAAAGCGATTTTATTACCATGGCAGCTCCTTTTATGTCTTGCAGACCTGACGCCTGTGCATGAGGGAACCTACATTAGCATAACAATCAATACCACCATGTAAAGGGAGTGAGGAAGAGACAGATTTATTATTATTATAATTATTATTTTAGATTGAGTGTCGGTTTCTTCCACTCCGAATTTACCTGCTGGCTGTCTCTGTGGCAGAGGTAAATTAAGTCAATCATGGCGAGCACATCGAAAATGATGTGTGCGTGTATGTGTGTGTACATTTTATGTATTAACCTCTCTCTCCCTCCCTCAAACTCACTTTTTTTTCTCACTTTGACAGATTCTCATTTCCAGCGAGAAGAAAACAGCAAGATTAGTTAAGCATTGGCGAACCTAAAGATTTATAAACCAGTCACATTTGCAAGCGTATGATGCATTTGCCACAATCTTGAGAACCTTGAGAAGAAAGCTCAAAAATATTATTTATACATGAAGGAGTTTAGTTATATTCATTAGTCATATTCATTCAATACGAATTAGCATTATAAATGCATAGTTACGTTTCTAAAAACCCATTTCAAATGCATTTTAACCCACTCCCAGTCTAACTTTCCTCAGTTTTAACTTTTTACTCTCTAAACACTTGTTTTTCCAGGTATTTCATTATTAATAGTTTGATTAAGGCCACTGTACAGCCACAATAAATCTGCTGGATGTTTTTAGTCATTTCAAATATTTACAGCATTTAAAATTTAAAAGTTATTAGCAAACATTCACTCAGATAATAATGTTTAAATTATCACAATCACAGACTGAATAACCAGAATGCTAATACTAATACAGTGGTGACATAAAATTTATATTTCAAATGAATACTCTTCCTTTAAACTTAATATCCACTAAAGAAACCTGATTTTTGTTTGTTTGCAGTTTCCACGCAAATATTAAGCAGCAAAACCGTTTCGTGAACAATCAGCATATTAGAATGATTTCTGAAGGATCACGTGACTGCTGAAAATTCAGCTTTGCCATCGCAAAAATAAATTACATTTTAAAATATATTAAATATAGTAAATATATATATAGTTTAAATTGTAGTAATATTTCACAATATTACTGTTTTTACTCTATTTTTGATTAAATAAATGCAGCCTTGGTGAGCATAAGATATGTCTTTCAAAAACATTTTTAAAAATCTGTCCATCCCCAAACAGTAATGAACAGTAATGTACAGTGCATATATTTATATGTCTGTGAAATAATCTTATAGTAATAGTACTTATAACATTTGAACAGGCAACTCCTAACTCCTAAACTCCTAAACAGAACTAAAAAAAACTGTTAGAGTGCATGTCAGTCAGCTGGTTTCTCCGTCTCTAAAGGGAGTTGTTGGCTAGAATAAGCTGCAGTGTGCTCAGACCTTTGCTGTTTAGTTAAATGTCTGGCTATGCAAGACTGACGTCCCAGCTGTGTTGTAATGTACCATTCCTGTAGGACACTTAGGACATGAACAGAGAATACAGATGAGGTGCAATGTGCTTTAGGTGTATGTGCTGTTGTTTGTCACTTTGTGGAGGATGATGTCATTAAGGAACAAAAAAAAAACTGGATTGACAGTGAAATTGGGAAGAAGAAGGCTAAAAGGAACCAAAGCTGTCATTACCACTTCAGTGAGCAGTCTAGTCCATCTTTAAACCTTTTATGCCTCAGCAGATCAGAACCATTCCAACAACAGCCCTGCAGTGAGACATTGATATTGAAAAAGTTCTCCTAAGATGTTTATGGTATGTGTTTATTTCAGTGAATGACAAAACAACACACATGGTGTTGTGTAATGGTTAAAGGACTGGCAAGCAGAAGACTGCTGATTTGATCCACAGCGAGTAGTCCATGAGTGTTTACCATTGTGCAAAAGCACTTAACCTCAGGTTGCTTCCAGGAGGACTATCAGTGAATGTATGTAACAATAAGGGGGTGAGTAAATGATGATAGAATTGTAATTTTTATATAGATTATCCCTTTAAATATTCTCAGATTTAGGGAAAAATATAGTGTGAGGCATAGTTATTGTGTTTTACCTTTGTAAGGCAGTTTATTGTACAGTTTAACACATTTGGACTTGTATTATATGTTTGAATGTTTGGTTTAAATTTGCACTTTTTTTAAAAAAGCAGATGCCATTGTAAAGTAAAATTGGCTAATATTAATGATTGATATGACAAAATGTTGACTAAATTAAAATATATTTTTTGTCAAAAACTGTGACTAAAACAAAAACACAGTGTAATAATGAGTACTGTTCCACACAAATGAATTACAGTAATTAAAATCAGTAAAGATTTATCTGCATGTTGCATCAAATGCTGTCATGTGATCATCTGCTGCAGCAGGTACCAGTGTCAGAGTAAAGCTGCTCACATAAAGATGTCTGAAACTTCACCTTCCTGGCACTTTTTAGAGGTAAAGAGAAGTGTATATACATTTGTGTGTGTGCGTGTGACACGACTTCTATTTGAGCATCCATCTCCAGCTGTCACGACTGGGTTTGATGTTCCTGGGGTGACATCCCCCCTTCATCTCCCCTGTCACAATCCCATCTCTCTGTCTTCCATGCACTCACTTCGTTTTTCTTTAACGAGAGGAATGTGTCCATCACGACTTATTCCAATCCTCTCTCCTCCTTTCGTTTCATCACCCCACTGATGTGCTTTTCTGTCATTAGCTGAACATTCGCTGTGTGACTCTTGACTGTGAAAATATGCAGACCTATTAATAAACGGATGTGTGACACACAAGACCAAATGTAGGATTACATGCATTTGAACAGCATATTTTTGCTAATAGCTCACACGATTATTACTATTATTATTGGGCTGTGGTAGCCTGTTAAACTGGGCTGGTAATTGAAAGGTTGTAGGTTCAAACTCATCACGGGGCCATGAGCAGGACGCTTAACACCAGATGAATTCAGAAAGACTGAGCATGTAATAAGTAGTGGTGTTTCTACAGCAGATGCTGCTTAAAAATTAATTGCATATGATTATCGGTTTGAACAAATAATATATGCTCACCAAGGCTACATTTATTTGATCAAAAATGTTATTAATTCCTGTGATGGCAAAGATACATTTTCAGCAGCCATTACTCCAGTCTTCAGTGTCACATGATCCTTCAGAAATCATTCTAATATGCTTTATGACTTGGTGCCATCCTTTCTGCCATCTATTACAGCACATTTTAGTACTTTCTTCACTCTTATTCTCATTCATGTCCTCACTAATAGCAGATGAGATTGAAGGATGAATTGGAAAATGTAGGCCAGAAATCCTTTGTAATAAGATTGAGGGATGAATTGGAAAATGTAGGCCAATAATCCTTTGTAAATATGAGATCTGTATATTGATTTAAGTAAATTTATTTTAATGTTTGTAAAAGCAAAACTCCTAAAAATGTGTGCTTGACACTGATCAAATGTGACCAAATTCAGCTTCATATTGTAATTGTCCTGTGCATGTAAACATGGTCAAAGTTCTTTAAAAAATTTGAAATAAAATACCATGGGAAAAGAGAGGTGTAATGCCCTCACTATGAATTCAAATGAAAATGAATTCAAGCATGAACTGCCAGATCTCAATAGGAACGTCACTGCCAAGTTTGCACAAATTCAAATTTATTTCTAAAGCACTGAGTAAAACAACAGAATTTGACCATAGTGCCGTACAAACAATAAAGCAATTAGGAAGGGAAAACATTTAAAACCCATAACCAAATATCTACTTAAAAAATATACAAAAAGAAACAGTCTAAATGCATCCTAAATAAGGACAAAAAGACACATTTAACAGTATAACAACCTTCACACTTATCTCTGATCGAACGCTATCATAAAAAAAAAAAAGTTTTCAAATGGATTTTAAACTCACCGAGCGTTGGTACATCCCTAATATATAGCGGCAAGCTGTTCCATAGTTTAGGGGCAGTGACTGCAAAAGCGCGATCCCCTCTAGATTTCATCTTCGACCGAGGGACAACTAGAAGTTTCTGTGACTGAGATCGTAAAGATCTTGTTGGCTTTTGTTCCTGAATTAGATCCGCAATATACAATGGAACTATACCATGTAGAGATTTAAAAACAAGTAATTGGGTTTTAAAATTAATCCTAAAAGAAACAGGCAACCAGTGCAATGATCTTAATACTGGGGTGATATGATCTAATTTACAAGTGCCTGTAAGCATTCTTGCAGCCGCATTTTGGACCATCTGCAATCTATCTAAAATTGTATTTGGCGCACCTTAATATAACGAGTTGCAGTAATCTAGTCTCGAAAAGATAAACACATGAATAACCTTTTCCAAATCTTTCTGGGATAAAAAAGGCTTAATCTTAGAGATCAACCTCAATTTGAAAAAGCTCATTCTGATGATTTTATCTGTTTGTCAAATTTTTAGCACGCTGTCGCAAATCACACCCAGATTTTTTACCTGATGTTTCGTCAAGGAGCTCAAAAGTGGACCCAGCTTAATTTCAACTGTGTCACCAGGTTCAGAAGGACCAAAGAGAATCAATTTAATTTTCTATTCATTTAGGCTCAAACTAATTGTAGACAACCATGCTTTGACTTCATTTTTTGCGTATTGTCTGTGTAGCAATGAAATGGCACACTGTATTTATTCAAAATCAGACCTAGCGGGAGCATATAAAGAGAAAAGTGGTGCTAAAACAGAACCTTGCAGAATGCCACATGATAAAGGTGCTGAAGCTAATGTACACTCACCCATACGAACAGCAAAACTTATATTTAAAAGCTACGACTTAATCCAATTTAAGGCATTTCCATAGATGCTGGCTCATGTTTCAAGACATGGAATAAGAATATAGAATAAGAATAAGAATATGGTGGTCAATTGTATCAAACACAGCCATAAGATCTAAAAGCAAAAGTATCGTCACATTACCAGCATCCGTTGCCAAAAAATGTCATTGAAAACTTTCAATAACACTGTTTCTGTACTATGGTGCTTTTTAAAATCTGATTGAAATACTTCACAGATGTTCTTCATGTTCATCAAGAAATGACTCCAGTTGAGTAAGAACAATTTTCTCTAAGATCTTGGCCAGAAAAGGAAATTTTGAGATTGGTCTATAGTTGCATAGAATGTTTTTATCCAGATATTATTTTTTTCAATAAAGGTTGAACTACAGCGTGTTTACAATACTCAGGAACAGTCCCTGAAAGTAGGCTTTTATTATTATAGAGACTATATATGGGCCGACCGATGAAGCAGTTTCAATGCTTTGCCTTAATAGAGGTGTCGGAACAATGTCTTGAGGAGCAGATGTAGGCTTCATCTTAAAAACAATGTAATTAAAAGTGGATAGAGAGATAATTTTCAGATAGCATAACAGAAGTTTCTAGTGCATTCCGGGGAACATATGCACACTGCTGTATATTATTTTGAACCTCTGATACTCGACCGACAAAGAATTGTAAAAAGATTTCACATAATTCAACAGACATATCATCCGGCACCTCTAATCTAGGATTCAAAACAGTCAATTGTTGAAAAGAGAACTCTCAGGTTTTGGCGATTTTTCTCAATCAAATTTGCCAAGTAGCTCACCCTGGAAGATTTCACAGCCCGTTGGAATTTAGACAGCAAGTCTTTTAACATTTCATAGGAAATTTGTAACTTATCTTTCTTCCATTTTTCATTCACATCTTCTACAGTACATTCCCTTCTTAAAGACTGGATATGTCCATTTATCCATGGAGCTGGTTTATGCTTTCTATACACCTGCTTTAGAGGTGCCACCTGGTCTAACGTGTCCAAACAGTTAAAAATATTAATCATCTCCTCCACACTAAAGTGGGGTGATAAGAGGTCTGTTTTTACATTCTGCAATGATTCCATAAAAGTTTAGCTAAAATCCATGTATCGTTGATTTTATCAACCGAACCAGTCTATTAGTGGCACAGACTTTCTTCGGTTGACATGGAGGGAAGACAGTAAATAAAACAGGATTGTGATCAGCTACCAGGAAATTGTCTATGATTATGTCACTGACTGATAAACCAAGTGACAGAATCAAGTCCAGTGTGTGACCATGAATATGTGTGGGACCATTAAGAATTTGATGAACAAATGAACAATCAACTGCAACTTCTTTTCAAGTGAACTTCATTGGTGAGTCACTCTGATTTCATTCAAAAACAATTCTCAATTCTAATTCTAAAAGGATTGCTTTTAAAGTGTTTTTAATGATTCGTCTTTTGACAATGTTCAGTTTATTTCCTTTGTGATTTTTGGAATACATTTGTTCATGAGTTATGAGATCATATAAACCATCTTAAACCAATGTTGATGTTTTCAATGCTTAATCCATATTTAGTTTTTGCTTACTATGAAATAACTAGTGTCATTAGTGCATGCACTCATGGTGGGTTAGTCAACTAATTGATTGTACCCTACTAGAAATAAAAGCCTGGAGATATCACTGGTTATGAGTGTTGCTATGGTTAAAATCATCAGCTAAATGACTAAATAGTAGGCTAATTGCTCTTTCATTCTTTCTGTCCTGCTTGATGCCTTCCATCTCTTTGTATCACACTCTTTAAAGCTCTAAACCTCAACCGATCTGTTACGAATGTCAGTTTCTGAATTCCTGAAGGACATGAGCTAAAATGCTGGAACAGTGTAGGCTTTTCACAGCTGGTAGAGGAAGAACTGAAGAGTGAAGCGAATCTGCCACGTGAACAACACAGCAGCAGCAGCTACAAATGGAAAGTGAGTGATAACAAAGGGGAAAGGTGAGTGTGCCTGTTCATCCATCTTTGTGTGCTTGTGAGTGTATAATGCCGGCATGGGTGCTTGACTCCATGATTGATTGTTGTCAGGTTTTGATCATATCATCATGATACTCTCATTCAGTCACTTGTGTCTCCTGTTCTAAACCTGTTTTCTTCTGTGTGCCACATAATAATATATTTTGAAAATGTCTCTGTTTTAGTTATTTTGGACCCCATTGATTTTGTACGGGCAATAACAGCTGAAACTAAATGTCTGCTTTTGTGTCCCATCCTCCTCATTAACTAAAAGGAAAAGATGGATTTAAAATGGATGGCCTAGTGGTCAGGAGAGAGAAACAAAGAGGAAGTCAAGAGGATAGTTGGAAGCAGGAGACTAAAGAAGTGAGTTAATAAAGAAATTCAGCACAAAGGGACCAATGGTATCCCATCAACACGGGTTAAACCAACAGCGTCTGACGGGACAGGCTTCATTTCCCATATCAGCAAAGGTGCTTTTGTGCGTCAGAAAAACCAAAGAGTCCAGGTGTTTGAGATTATAGGTCTTCAAAAACAGTCTCGATATCAAGAATCATTTAATTATTTATTAAGAAAATGATTATTGATGTAGACACCTGAGTCACTTTGAGGCTAAATGAGTTCCTGGTCTCTGTAGACCCAGAGCTATTGACTGAAGTGTGTGTTAGGATGATATTTTTCTTATAGGTTTGCTAAATGTTAATGGTGTTTGCAGAGCTTTAGTCTCTCAAAAACACATGGGATTCGGTTTATTGAGGTTCTGTGTTAAATCAACAGAATTCCTCGAATGTAGACAATGTGTGAGGTGCTTGTGTGTTTGTCAATTGCAAGATGTTGACTTAGTGATAGTGATGGGTTCGAGTCCACCTAAGTCGAGTCCAAGTCGAGTCCGAGTATTTAACCAATCAAGTCCGAGACAAGTCCAAGTCCAAAATGGGCCGAGTTGGACTCAAGTCCGAGTCGAGGCAGAGTCCAACGAAACACTATTATTTATTAGTATCTTAACATTGTTTTAACCTTTACAACTAGAAAAACGCAATGTCCATTTAAATGTAACAAAAGCAAACCTCTATTGCATCTTGCCATTTTGATTTTTGATTAATAATTAGTGTCCTGCTTTGCTTAGCAAACTTAAAGTCATGTAACAGAAGTTATGGCTGAATTGATTTACTGTATGTATTGTGACATATTTCAGAGTGAAACAGATTTTAGAATGTGAAAAATTAACTTGACTTTATTCATCGTTAAAATAAATGTATAAATTCAAGGGTGGGGGTAAAGGAGTAGGTATCTTGGTGAATGGGACCTTAAGAAAATGCACCTTTGTCTGAATAAAAAACAAGCTTTATATCATTTTTATGATTTTTAATGAAATATTAATTTTAAATAATCAAAATTAGTTTGTGTCTGCTTATTC
This sequence comes from Sinocyclocheilus grahami, assembly GCF_001515645.1. NCBI lineage: Eukaryota > Metazoa > Chordata > Actinopteri > Cypriniformes > Cyprinidae > Sinocyclocheilus > Sinocyclocheilus grahami. Next base: position 45,312 of record NW_015507455.1, on the reverse strand, counting down.
TATTCATCAGTGTTTGAACCATTAAAGAAGAAACTGCATTTTAATTTCTGGGTTTAAAAAAAAACGAAAAATGAATGGACGTCAAAGTACACAGACCCCTTTGAAAGGGCATTTTTTATTTTTTCTAGGATGAAAATGAGGCTTAATTGATGACAGGCCGTTGAATTGTTAGAAAATAATGCACACCCAAGGTGATTTTGGACCCATAAAAACTATTGCCGCAAAGGTGTTAGAAAAACGATTTTTTTTTAAAGATAGAAACTGCCACTAATACAAAAGCAAACAATAATAAACTAATGTAATAAAACATTCTCAAGCTTACTGAAGGCAAGTAAACACTCCAAGTATTACTTACAAGCTAAATAATAAATAAATATAGGCCTATTACTCAAAATAGATAGTAATCTAAAGACTTCTAGAAATAGCCTATAGGCCTACTACAGACATTTCATGAAGTAATAAATGTAAAAATAATATTCACTGTTTACATTAATTATAGATGATTCTTATTAAAGTTAATAAGTGATTCAGTCAAGAGCAGTGAGTGATTTTCTCCTATTTTTTTGTTTGATTAACATTTATAACCCAGTCGGCGGCTGCAGGTTTACACTGTTGCTTTAAGATCTGATGCATAGGTCAAATATTTTGACACATCTGTATTTCTCCCAACTGTTCAAGTTCACTTAAGACAAAATCGACTGCATTTACATGAATAGTCTCCAAGACAGGCATTTTGACATAACTTTTCATGTAAGTGTGTGACTGAGAAGCGCGTTATTCTGTGAGCGTGCTTTCGGTGTGTGAGCACAGAAACCCGTTGGCTTTCAAGTACTGGACAAGACTTAAAAACACATGCAAATACTGAATATCACTTTCGTGATAATGCATTGAGTCAGTGACATTTCCGTCAACTGTCTCTGGACTCGGTTGGACTCGGGCATATTTTCCGAGTCCGAAAGGCTCGAGTCCGAGTCAAGTCCAAGTAAAAATGCATCTGAGTCCGTGACAAGTCCGAGGCCTTTAAAAAACTGTACTCGAGACCGGACTCGAGTTTGAGTACCACAACTCTACTTAGTGAAGCTGAAAAATTAGTTGCACTTTGTAAGATCTACACAGATTAGACAGGTTGCACTGGTTAGTTTTCACAACAAGCAAAAGACCTAAAACTATCAAATTATTTAAATAGTTAGTGATTTATATACCATTATATTTATGAAAGAAGTCTCTTATGGTCACCAAGGCTTCAATTATTTGATCAAAAAACAGTAAAAACTGTATATTTGTGAAATATTATTACAATTTAAAATAACTGTTTTCTATTTTACTATATTTTAAAATTTAATTTATTCCTGTGAAGGCAAAGCTGAATTTTAGCAGCCATTACTCCAGTCTTCAGTCACATATGCTCCTTAGAAATATGCTCCTTAGAAATCATTTTAATATGCTGATTTGCTGCTCAAGAAACATTTCTTATGTTTTGTTGGAAACTGTTGTGCTGCTTAATATTTTTGTGGAAACCATGATACTTTTTTTCAGGATACTCTGATGAATAAAAGGTTCAAAAGAGCAGCATTTATTTAAAATATAAATATTTTGTAACATTTATTTATTTATTTAGCCAGGATAGCCTCCCTGAGATAAAAAAAATATTTCACCGGAGTGTCCTTGTCAAAATGGCCAGCAATATAATCAGTTTCAAAATAAATCTGTTTACTCTTAATTTTATGTGTTTATTCTCACTTTTGATGAATTTAATGCATCCTTGCTGAATAAAAAACTGCTCCGGGTGTGTGTTCACGGTGTGTGTGTGTTCACTGCTGTGTGTGTGCACTTTGGATGGGATAAATGCAGAGCACTAATTCGGAGTATGGGTCACCATACTTGACCACATGTCACGTCACACTTTTTAAAAGTATTAATTTTTGTGTGTGTGGGTGGGTGTGGGTGTACATAAATATATACATATACAGTGGGGAAAAAAAGTATTTAGTCAGCCACCAATTGTGCAAGTTCTCCCACTTAAAAAGATGAGAGAGGCCTGTAATTTTCATCATAGGTATACCTCAACTATGAGAGACAAAATGAGAAGAAAAAAAATCCAGAAAATCACATTGTAGGATTTTTAAAGAATTTATTTGCAAATTATGGTGGAAAATAAGTATTTGGTCAATAACAAAATTTCATCTCAATACTTTGTTATATACACTTTGTTGGCAATGACAGAGGTCAAACGTTTTCTGTAAGTCTTCACAAGGTTGTCACACACTGTTGCTGGTATTTTGGCCCATTCCTCAAGAGCAGTAATGTTTTGGGGCTGTCACTGGGCAACACGGATTTTCAACTCCCTCCAAAGATTTTCTAGGGGGGTGAGATCTGGAGACTGGCTAGGCC